>NC_133902.1:46016054-46316054 GCF_964199755.1 Larus michahellis | reverse complement strand
CAGGAGAACCCCCACAGGCTTTCCCGATCGAACCACGGGATGGAGGCATTTTGTTCACATGAATCAACAGCTGGGTTTGTAAGACACATGTTTGTCAACGGGAGTCACAGGTTTGCACGTGAGTTTGGTGCAAAACTCGGCTCCTCTGTTGGTTGCAAATTTTCCTTCGGGGACAAAACGGTCTCCTCAGTTTCCTGAGGGCAGACTTTGGCAGCAGCTTTGTGCTGCGCAGCGATGGAGGTGACTGGCTATGAGGAATCTGTTTTTCTGCTATCAGCACATCTTGCCACGAGCCAGGGCAGCATTGGCAAAGCTGCCGTTAAGCGGTACCCATCAGTGGGTCTAGAAAAAAATCAGGTTGTTTATACACCTTCGAAGGTATGGCAATGTTGTCACTAAATGCTGGGGACAGAGCAGTCCTGGGATGGGTGGGCCAAAGGTTTCAGGTTTAGATCTTTAAATCTGAGCATCCAGCTTTGTAGTTGGGCATCTTAAACAGATCACGCTTCAGAGCAGGCGCATTTCTGCTTCTGTGGAGATAGCCGTATTTCCAAACCAAGTCCAATATTCAGACACCCAAACCTGAAAATCTCTGGTGCATTTCATACCGAAGGCAATAACATTTGAGAGGAAAAATCCACGGCCTGGCTCTGCATGTCAGGTCTCTGGGGTATTCCTCAGTTCTCAGTAGCCTTCCTGCTCATAAAAAATAGTAAAATTATGTAAGGAGGAAAGCCAAAAACTCCTCTTTCAATTCCAGCCAGTATCTGGAGCAGCATTAAATTTCTTGTAGTGCGTATTAGTTAACAACATTGCTAAAGGGGAATTGCTGCTGTGGTTGAGCACTTACACAATACAACTCCTATTTAAGTGCATTTTTGTATCCTGCTGAGTCACCCCAAGGAGCCCTCAAACAAAACTTCACGTTCAGTTTGACAGCAAAGGCGGTGGCATGAAGACCCCCCCCTCCCTTTACCAGCTCTCCCCGGGGGGGGGACGCGAGCGCAGGATGGGCAACGCTTCAAACTGTGGAACTTAATACCAAGCTAAAAGAAAAAAAGTGCCTTAAAATTTCAGCCAACATTTCCCCCCATACAGCTTTAAGCACACGACATTTCCAGTCTGTTTCAGCTTCACTTAACAGATTAAAGTGACCGTACAGTCTCTGAACTGCTCAGGTCAGACTATACTTCAGGCGAACTGTCTCTCAATAAGAGGATGCATTACTTATATAGCATAATATTTCACTATTAGGGTGAGTTGAATGTGGCTGTTTATTATCCCATATTAAAGCTGAGCGGGTTAACGCAGCACGAGCCTCTTGGCTTGTTTTGCTGGCAGCTGCCTTTCGGGCTGGCTGGGGATGCTTCCCTTGCCCGCCCCTGGCACGCCGCATGCCAGCTGAGGTCTGCAGCACAGGGGCTCGCACAGCACGGCGGCCAGGCAGGGACTGTTTGCACAGTAAAAAAAAAAAAAAAAAAAAAAAAAAAAAGCAATGTTTTCCCTGCAGGAACAGTGCATCAGGCAAGATTTTTGTCTGTAGAAGTTCCTGCCAGTGCCACGTAGCCAGGGATAAGAGGTCACTGCAGAGAAGGCAGAGGGTGGAGATGGGATCTGAGGGCACTCGGTGGCTCTCCCATGAGCTAACCCAAGGCGCTGCGGGCACCACGGCCTGAAGGGCAGCTGGGCTGTGCTGGAGCAGGGAGCTGTACCTGACTGCACCTTGCAGAGATGCACGCACTGTCCTGCACCAGATTGGATCTCACTAGAGCAGAGCCCCACAGCCTTGGCCTTTGGTGGTGAATTTGGTGAAGAGCACCAGGAGACCAAAGCCTGAGCCCTGCCTGATGGCTCAATCTCAAATGAACTGCAAAGGAAAAAGTTGAGGTGCTCCTACAACATGCCAGATGGCTCCCAATCTGCATGAAACCAATACAATAGCTTTACTGTAAGTCCAGTTTGTCGGAGGTAGCAGATCACTCCATCAGGCTACGGATGAGGAATATTGCTGTGCATCTATGGACTAGGAACAATGAAGCTGTAAAAAAAGACAGCTTAAACAGCTGAGTTTCATTCCACTGAATTTCTGTGTGGTGCTTGGCACGGGCTACGCTAAAGCTCCTTAGCAGTAGAGGACATCTAGTGATATTCACATGCAACTACATAAACCTGATAGAAGTTCACGTGTGACTACTTAAGTGCCAGCGTGGCTAAAGATGGGATATGGTGTGGCTGGAACAGCTGCAAGAGGGCTGGCACAGGCTGACCACACAGCACCCTCTATAAACAGGTCAGACAAAAAAACTACTGAGAGGCTTTTTACATAGAAAACACACACTGAGGGCATGGACAGACAGCTCAGGGGAGCTGGTGGTGCTGCACCTTTTAACAAGGAGACATTACAGGGAAGCCCAGCGCTTTTATTTCTACAGCAAAGACCCTGTAAGCAGGGATACAGAGATTAAAATCAGTAGTTTTCTTTCAGCAGTCTTTTGCTCTTATCTCAATTTGCCTTTCATGTGACTCACCCTGAGCACACACTTTGAACATCAGCCTCAAGATCAAGATTTTTTTTCCTCCGTAGTACAAGAGATCATCCCTTTCTCCATACCCTTTTGCAGCCTGCCGCTCCTTGTTTTAGGAAGGATACATAGCATACTTCCCCCCTCCAGGTTATTTATAACAGGGGCTTCTCTAGAAATACTTTTCCGGGTGTATTCCAGGCCTACGATGAGGAATTTGGCTGCAAAACAAACAAACTGCCCATTTGGTTTCTAGAAAGACAAGGATCAGCAGAGCTTTATAATAAAAGATCATACTTCCCTAAGGAAATAGACTCATTTTATCTGACATTTCCTTTGACTGGGATTATTCCCATTAAGATCACCATTAATTTAGGAGTAAGGGCTTCACATTTGAGGCCGCACCATCTTGCAGTTATTTCCATGTCAGACGCACTCAGTTTACAAGTGTTGAGGAAAGGTGGGACTTTATTACTCCTAATAAAACGTAAGGAAAGTAAATCTCTGCCGGCCAGATCAGATCCTTGGGAATAGCTGTGCAAACGGCTTAGCTGCCTGAGCTGGCTTCAGCTCAGCAAACAGGTCTGATACAAGATCTGGGCGGTACCAGGCTATTAAAAGATGGCAGCACAGAATCACAGAAGCATAGAATTGCCTAGGTTGTAAGAGACCTTTCAGATCATCTAGTCCAACCATCAACCCAACTCTGACAAAAACCACCACTAAACCATATCTCTAAGCACTATGTCTACCTGTCTTTTAAATACCTCCAGGGATGGCGATTCCACCACTTCCCTGGGCAGCCTGTTCCAATGCTTGATAACCCTTTCAGCGTAAAATTTTTTCCTCATATCCAGTCTAAACCTCCCCTGGTACAACTTGAGGACATTTCCTCTTGTCCTATTGCCTGTTACCTGGGAGGAGAGACCGACCCCCACCTCGCTACAACCTCCTTTTGGGTAGTTGTGGAGACCGATAAGGTCTCCCCTCAGCCTCCTTTTCTCCAGGCTGAACAACCCTGTCTCCCTCAGCTGCTCCTCCAGTGCAAGCAGAGAGTGACCATGGCATCAGTGAGTAGCCAGACAAGACTTTATCCCTTACAGAAACATTTCTCTGGGCTGAATTACATACCGAAGGCCCGAGCCTGGACACACTTGCAATGAGAACTGAGTATGAATTTGGTGCGCAAAGATACCTACTCAAAATGCAAAGGATGGTATCAAAAGGCCACAGGGACATGGGCAAAAGAACAGAGGAAAAGGCTGTGTTAGCTAAGACGACTCTGCAACAACTGTTGGTTCTTGCGCCCTTCGTGCATTTATGTTATTTATCAATGGCCTCTATATTTAGCAATCATAAGACCAGAGCGTGGAGCAGCCCCAGCTCCTTGCTGGCGAAGGGGCTCCCCGGAGGGCAGCGGGTGGCTAGCAGAGGCTGGCACAGCTCTGAGAGCTCCACGGTAGCTGCTCATACAAGGCAGGAGTCATTTCTTCGGCACACTGAGTCATTGTAGGAAGGAGACCGAGTCTTACCCAATTTCCGAAAGCAGAACAGCTCTAAGCTCTCTTGTGATGAAACAAAAGCTGGCAGAGCACATGCTGTTATGTAGCAGGCAGGGACGCCACTTGAGACACATTCAGGAGGTCTTCATATAAGGAGCAGTAAAGGACACTTCAGAGGCTGGAAGCTGTTGGTGTTGAGCAGGGAAGGCACAGCGCAGCTGCTTCAGTACTGGAGAGCCGCAAATTAATGTATGATGTGAGTTTTAAGGCAGAGGAGATGAGGAAATCAATGACCCAGACAGAAGGGGAGATAGTGCCAGATGAAGCCTGATGACGACATTTCCAGGCAATTTGTTCACACTGCTGGGTGAGCTGCTTGTGGAGAGATGGAACAGATTAGAGATGACTGCATGCACTTTGCCCAAGAGCAAGATTGTGAGATTCACAGTTGCAAGGGCCTCGGTGGCTGTGCTGCCTCCATGCAGAAATATTAATAACGGATTCTCTTAACTATCAAAGCATTAGCTCCAGCTGATTTTACCATTTCTGCATGTAAAAAGGCAATTACTTTCCCTCTTAGGGATTTCATCTGTGGGATGTACAACGTTACAGTCAGTTACACGTTCACTCGCAAATACAGTCTGGTGAAGAAGGCAGGCTCTCAGGGGAATTTGATCCTGCAGGGACACATTTCAATCAGAACACTAACAAAATTTAGCTATGAAAATCTTATTCTAAGAAATATTGTAATTGCCAAGAGAATGACAAGGGCTTCTTACGTCGTGCTGGCAGTCCAAAAGCAGTTGCGGGGCATTAACCCGCAAAAATCTGATGTTGAGCAGGAAGAAAAACTAGCAAATCGATCTAGTTAATCTATCTAGTTAATGTTCAGGTTTCTGGTTGGACATTCACGACATGTCAGGAGCTCAGGCAACAGAATTCAGCACAGGAGTGCACAAATGGCCCGGACACCGTCTGCGTGCTGCAAGACGTGAAGACAGGACACGGCAAGTGGGAAGCAAAGTAACTTTTAGTGTTTAAATTTTAATGATCTCAGGTCCACACATAGAAGAGAGCTTATCTTCGTGGAGTGCTTGAGCTTTGGGCAGGTCAGTTCATCACCGCATCCGAGACACAGCACCATGGAGCTCCGGAGCATGCTGTGTATTAGCCTGCAACTCCAAATACAAAGCAGGGAACACACATTGAAGAATATTATACTGGGAGAGCTGCAGCTGTTGGTGGCTCTGTCACATTCTTCTCCAGCACCTCCCTACAAGTTACTTATTATTCCCTAGGCTCATTTCAACCGTCTTATCCAGTGGCCTTATGCATCTTTTGGGCTGCTTCAATATGGTTAGAACATAGGGGAGATGATCACCCAAGAGAAGATGCAAGACAGGCTCAGCATGGAGACTAAAAACACTGAAGCACAGACCCAGGATTTCTCAGCTCTCTGTCCTTGCATCTGGAGCTTATTTCTGCTTCTGCTGCAGACAGGCCACAGATGTATGTGCAGCAAGTGGGTGACTCTGCCCACGCACTCTGGAATTGGCAGGGCTAGTCTGCCCTTCCATTTACTGAGGGCAATACCTTGATAAAGCAGTTGAGCTTGTAGTGGCTGTCAAACCTGCACTGGGGCAAGGACCCTGCTCTTTACTTGGCCTTATTGGCTTGTATGCAGAGCAGAACGCTGTAAACAGAGCTATAAATACTCCTGTGCCCACTGCATGCTCGAGGTCAGAGCAGATCAGCATCGCAATTACTTCTGGCTTTAAAAATAAGCTATGAATCAATGTATTCATTGCAGGCTGAGTATCCCTGGAACAAGGCTGATGGTGCTGCTCCAAAACATTGGCATTCCGGGCAAGAGCACTGTAGAGAACAAGGTACATGGTAGTGAACAACACAGAGGAGGGCACAAAGCAGCCTGGTTCCTAAAACCCACCTCTGGCAAGAAGGGATTCAGCAGGACACCTGGATGCCAAACCTGGAAATACCTGTTGACTCGAGGAAATATTTATAGTCCTCTGAAAGACACTGACCTGTCACGTTACGTCTCAGATCTCTCTGCTGCATCTCAGCCTCCACGGTCTCTATGTGAAACTCACTTTATCAGCTTGTAGTCAAGCAAACAGGATAAGAATGGGAGCTGACCTGGAATTGGAAAGCCAAACCTCAGCCCTTGGCAGGGCAGCAGGACCTCACTGCCAGCACATCAGTTACCACCCTGCAAGCCCAGAGAACGCAGTAGTCAAGAGGGCAGGATGCATCCTACTCAACATTGCCAAGAGCAAGAGCTAACGCTCTTCAAATTCCTTCAAGCCCAAACTCCCTAAACAGGGGAAAGGGTTTGTATCCATAATCCAGCTTTAGATTAATCCCGCCTTAGCCAAGCATGTGAATGAAGGTCCATCATCCCTACATCCTTGATGGGAAAGCCCTGTAGTTACACCTAGAAGTGATACACCCTCTGAACCCACCTTGGATGTCCCCTGCAGTGAGACATTTCTCTGATTTCTGAAAGACAGTTTTATGTGGGAAGAACAACTATCTCCAGTAAACTCTTGATGCTACCGTCCCAAAGACTACTGTAGCCAATGAAGCTGGTGAAGGGACTAGAGAGCAAGTCTTATGAGGAGCAGATGCGGGAACTGGGGTTCATTAGCCTGGAGAAAAGGAGGCTGAGGGGAGACTTATCACTCTCTACAACTACCACAAAGGAGGTTGTAGTGAGGTAGGGGTCGGTCTCTTCTCCCAAGTAACAGGCAATAGGACAAGACGAAATGTCCTCAAGTTGCACCAGGGGAGGTTTATATTGGATATTAGGAAAAACATTTACGCTGAAAGGGTTATCAAGCATTGGAACAGGCTGCCCAGGGAAGTGGTTGAGTCACCATCCCTGGAGGTATTTAAAAGAAGTGTAGATGTGGTGCTGAGGAACATGATTTAGGGTGGACTTGGCAGTGCTAGGTTAATGGTTGGACTCGATGCTCTTAAAGGTCTTTTCAAACCTAAACAATTCTATGATTCTATGATTTTTGTAGAAAAGCATTTCAGAGATACTCTCCCTTGGATTCTGATTCATATTGCTCTTCTCCCCCTCCTTACCAACTTTACAAGCATTTCTGTGGCTGAGTAACATTTTTGGTCCACTGCCTGTTGCAATCAAGGAAAACCTTTCTATTGACTTCTGGGACAGCCAGGCCCAGCTATTAGTGAAACATAAAAGCATTCGAACTCCGCACTACTGGGACTGTGTGTGTAAATGGCATTACTTCCCTCCTCCTGTGGTTGCTCGTGAGATCAGGACACAAAGGCAGCCTGTCTTTTGGGACCCTTCCTTCCTTTAGAAGCCTGTTTGCCTTTCTATCTCATAATGACAGTGAGAAATCCTTAAGGGTTTTCTAACTCCCATTCCCCAGCAGAGAGCCCCAGCAGGCAAAGGCTTTGTCAGGCAGCATATTAATGAAACAGAAAACATGACCTGAATTTTTATAGCTCGTACTTAGCAGGTCATTTGCTTGTCATGAAAAGGGACATTTTGCATTGGTTGCCAATAATAGCTTCAGAAAAGCAAGCACTTAGCTCTCATGTTTAATTCCCATGAGGAAAAAGGGGGAGAGGAGACCCAGAGCTGCTCCCTTTCCCCCACCCCACAGCGGGATATTCAAACTATCCCAAATTTAGTTGCAGGAATGGGAGTGCTTGTGTGACCCTGGTAGTGAAGTGCACACATGTGGCTAAGCTGAGCGCCAGATCCCAACCAAGAAGGGTTTCTCATCCTCACATCCCACACAGCAGCAGCCCAGATGAGAAGCTCTTTGCAGAGCAGAGATTGCTGTTTTCCTGGAAGGCCAACACTGTTCTGGCTGGTCAAGTTAGCTCTGCAGGTCAAGGCTGGGTCAACAAGACCCAGGCTAAAATTGTAGTATAAAAGTGCCCCAGCTGTGGGGTGATCTTCACAAGCTGGACAGCCAGGCCTCCCTCTGCAAGGGGAACAGCAATGCGTGCAAATGCCCTCAGAGATAAAGAACGTGTTCTTAAACAATCTCTGCATACAAACTAGCACATGTACTAGCTGCAAGACTGTATGGGGCACAAGAGCCATCTAGGACTGTGCCAAACACGAATCATTAGATGAAGTGCTGATAAGCACTTTCAGTCTCTACAGAAGAGACACAAAGGCACATTTCTCTCCTCACCTCTCCATGACCATGTAAGCTTCAACTAATAAAAGGGGTTGGGATGAACCTCCTCACAGGACCTTTGAGCACCTTTAGCAGCTCCTGCATTGGCCGAGAGGTGAACAAAACTTTCTTACTGATTCCCAGTACTGTGTTTTCAGCTGTGCAATATTCTTTGTGTCTCATAGAGAAACCTTAAATCTAAGACCAAACTTGTTTGTGATTTCCACTCTTTAGAAGGGAAAAACTTCAGAATTCCATGTAAAACTCTAGAGACTAGATAATCTCTCTAGTCGGTACAGACTGCTTTGCTCTCCACCCAGTATCTCAGTGTTTTGGCTCAGCCTTACACTTCCTGTTGTCCGTGTTGCCATAATCCTCTCCAGGACCTCCTTCTTGATGCCTTCGATTAGCTGAATCACTTCCAAAGAAGCACGCTAAAGACTGGTGAAGAAAAAGAAAGCAACACTACGATATTGTTTCCAGCTCTCTCATGATTGCCTGTGCATACATCCAGTATCTTCTCCCCATCCTTAGACCCCTTTCTGAGACTCTAGGTTGTGAACATTTGTGCACTGTGGAACATGGCAGGGTCACAGAATGCTGGAAAGGTATATTGGAAGGGACCTGTGGCGGGCTGTAGTTAAACCTCCTGCTCAAACTGGAACTTATTGCCAACACTAGACCAGCCAGCCGTGGTTTTGAGCCCAGACACAACTGTAGTGCATTAATTACTGCCTGCTGCACTCTCACGTATGTGAGCTATGTGACTGTTGGTCAATGGCAACAAAATTGAGTCACAATATTATTTCATGAATTCCTTCTGTTCCTACTGCTTTCTTCTAAGTCTTGCTGTCATCTATACTATTAATGAGGTCATCTATACTATTAGTGAACTGAGATCACATGCCCATTTTTCTGGAGGGCTTATAAAGCTGAAGGCCTGTGTTTTCATGCCCTCACCAAATAGTAGTACCGTAGCCCGTCATGGATCAATGGGGCTGTTGTTGAATAGCCCTTCGCTCCAGAGGAGACAGGTGTCAGAAAACCATCCTCACCAAGAGGTAGACCCTACCCTCAAGAGCTGAAGCAGCCCAAGCATTGGTGAGGACACATGAATGCATGAAGTAGGAGCCAGGAGTGCTGACATGATGCTGCTCTAACACATGTAGGTCCACATGCTTCATCATGCATTTATGTCTCTGACAGACAACTCTATACATCTTGTCAGGCTGGTCTGACTGATGCCTTTCACACATGAGCCATCAAACCGACAGACCTGCCCCTGTACAGGGTCTTTAAGACCCTGGTATCCAACTCTATTCACCAGGGCAGGATCATTGAATTACTAAGTGCACTCAGTACAGGATATTTAATAAGGGCATGAAAAAGCTACCGAGAAACAGAGATCATGACCCTGCTTCTGCTAAGCCAGTTTAATTTTAGAATAAAAAACTCTAAAGAAAAATTTGAAGGGACTTGTAAACATGGATAGCATGGCTCATCAGATTAATTACAGGACAGAGTGCATTTCAAATATCGATCTGGGTCTGGAAAGGTTTTAATAAGATTAGTTAGGAGTTACTAGCACAAGATGGAGATATTAATCTAGTTCATAGCTTTGCTGAAGTCAGGGAGAGAACACTAGAGAGAAGTGCAGCCCTTTGAAATCCCCAAGCAGAAACTACCACAAGCTTTACAAACATCAGTAAATCAAACCTCAGAGGGACTGTTATCTCAGTTCGCATATGGAAAATGGGAAAACAAAGGCTCTTTGCCCCACTGTTTTGCAAGTAGTTGATGGAAAACCTTCAAGAACAGCAAATTTTAGAAGACAACCTACTCACACCTCAGTGAATCTGCCAGGCATTAGATCAGGTCACAAACTTACACTACTTACTCGAAAAAGGACTGTCTTGAAATGGAAAGTCACTAAAATTGCCATCATGGCTGGTACAAGATTGCTTCTTTCTCGGTGTTTCCTGAAGGGGAGTTGAGTTTGGAACAGTTTCAAAGACAGACTAATGATTTCAGCCTGAAGAGTCACTGCTTGCCCAGCATCCATGCACCACGTGGAGACCTTATGGGGATGCTGCTTGGATTGTGCTACTCTTCATACTTCTTGCTGCCAGTTTCTAATAAAAGTGAACTATTTCTTTTCAGAAGGAAATCGATAATAAGTTGCCTAAGTGAGGAAGTACCCAGCCTTTCTCCTGCCGTCCCCTTGCTCACAAGGACTGGGTGGTGTTTAGGAAGGCCATACATTTTTACAAATACCTCTTTGCAAGAAGCAAAGCTGAGGGTCACAGGCCTTCAGTGGAAGTCTCCTGATGAAGGCACCTACTACTCTAAGAACGTCTGCTTGAACATAGTTGCATGGACATATGCAAAGCTGCTTGCACATCAAGGCTCCACCTCACCCTTGGCATTCTGCCACTCTGAAATCCATTTGGATAAAGGATGTTTCTTGCACAGGTTTTGATATCTGAGGACATAATCTTTTGAATTCTGCAACAGTCCAGGTTCCAAGGAATAATACAAAGGGTTTGAGCACGTGGGGGTTGTCTGCACTGACAAGAAGTTAATTTGATGTAAAGAGATGCTTCAGCATGCTTCAGTAATTCAGATTCTATGCTAATTCAATCCTTGGCCTCTTTTCTGTTGAGAGCATGTCACCAAAATTTCTAGTATTCCATATCAGCCATGCCCCTTTAGAAAATAGAAGCTGCCAGCTCATTTAAAAACCAGCTGTCAAGTAATGTCAGTCTGTACTTAGATCCCAGCCAAGATCCAAATTGTTAAGACTAGAAATAAAAGGCTCTGAAGTGGGCTACTAGCTAGGACCTATCCATTCCCCCTCAGCTGTGCAAAGATCATGAGCAGTTACGTGATTTGAGAGCCTGAGCAGCATTTCTCAAGCAGAGAAGCCATAGAAAAAGAGAAGTCCAGGTGTCATGACTCAAGACATATGAGGAAAATTCAGTCACCCAGAGGAAAATTTCTGGGTCGCAGGGACAGGGAGACCTAGTTCACCCATGGGCTGTGGAAAGTGGTCTGGGCCATTCATGAGAGATTTTCCTTTCTTCTGCCACTAGAGGATGACATAAACAATCGAGTGCATTGCATCATTGCCTGGAAGTAGAGATCCACTTACAGGAGGGGGAAATCTAAGACTTAAGAGAAGACAGTCTTGATATGTGACGGTATGCAGGTGTTGAGTTTTAAAATGTTGCAACGAAAAGAACTCTGAGGAAAGCTGAACATGACACAGCAGACTGGAAATAAAACACTTGGAAGAGTACAGACTCAGACACAGAATTAAGGGATGTAAGGAGATGACACATCACGCGCACTTCAGTGATGAGAGAAAAGCTACAAATAAAAATAAGCATTCATTTGTAACTTATACTTTCCTTTGGGAGCGAAGAAAAAACAAAAAAGCCTGACTCTCAATTGTATTGAGGGAAAAACCATTTGATTGTATTCCTCTCTTAAGAAATTAGGCTAACAAGAGATTTAGATTTGAAAGGAAGAAAGATGATCCTCTTTGCTTTCAGATTAAATACCTAACAATGGCACTTCTGCCTGAAGTGCTTAAAATCTGTGGAAGTGCTCACATGTACACTAAATCCACAGGAGTTATATCTCAGAGGCTGAGACTGCACAGGCTGGGTGAACACCAGCAGTTGGATTCCCCCTTCTCCCCAAAGTCTCCTCTCTTTATCACTTTTTCACGCCCTTTTTCAGCTTTGATGTGAAATCCCCATTTCCAGGATGTGTTCTTGGAAGCCCACAATCTGATTTTGGGAGCAGTTCTCTATCTGTGATAAGATAATTCCACTGGGATTAAATATTTCAGTTTCATTTTTGTGCTGGGAGCTTCTATAGAAGATTTACTTGCCAGTTTTCATGCCACCAAAAAGATAAGGAAAGTATCACCATGACAGAGGTCAATTTATACTCCCTCCATATAGAAGATACTGGGTAGGATGAAGTATGGCATATCAAAGCTGCTTGAATCTGTATGACAAATCCAAGCATTTTCTTATTATGGAATAATCTTAATTTACAAAGGAATAAGAAATATCAAGAGAACAATTTGAATCGGTTTAAGTTTCCCAGTCCCTACTAGCATTCCAGAAGAGGCAGTAGAAAACCCAACCCCTAAACCCAATTTGTCTGGAAGGTAAGCTGGGAAAACGGGTAGTAATGTCATACCTAACCAGGGATTTCTCATTTGCTTTTTATTCTGTTAACAATAACTGCCCCCAACATGAATTCTGCAGCTATGCAAGATTCACAGTAAAGCCACGAAGAGTTTACTGGGGCAGGGAGGAGGGAAGCCTCCCAGTTGCACCTTTGATATCTGGAGTCACTCCACCTGTGCCTGGAAAGGCTAAAGCATCTTGACCATATCCTTTTATACTGACGGAAAAGCTCCAAAGTTGTACATAACTTAGCAGTGTCATTTCACTGTTAAAAAATACATCTTTGATGCAGTTTTTTCTCTGCTTACCAGATTACAAAAACATTTATAGAAGCAGAGTTCCTTCTCCAAGTGATAGAGGAGCCAATGAGCAGAGGTGCTATGCTGGAGCTTTGTTGTAACACCAACAAGGAGGAGCTGGCGGGGAACGTCATGCTCAAGGGCAACCTTGGCTACAGTGACCCTGAAATTGTGGAGTTCAAGATCCTTAGGACAGCAAGGAGGGCGCACAGCAAGCTCACTCCCCTGGGTTTCAGGAGAGCAGACTTTGGCCTCTTCAGGGATCTGCTTGGTAGATTACCATGGGATAAAGCCCTGGAGGGAAGAGGGGCTCAAGAAAGTTGGTTAATATTCAAGGATTCCTCCAAGGATTCATCGGTCCTCCAAGCTCAGGAGTGATGCATTACAACAAAGAGGAAGTCAGGCAAAAATGCCAGGAGCTTCTGGACAAACTCAAACACAAACAGGAAGCCTAGAGGAGGTGGAAACAAGGACAGGTAGTCTGGGAGGAATACAGAGAAATTGTCAGAGCAGCCAGGGATCAGGTTAGGAAAGCTAAAGTCCATGTAGAATCAAATCTGGCCAGGGATGTCAAGGGCAACAAGAAAAGCTTCTACAGCTATGTCAGTGTTAAAAGGAAGACAATGGAAAACGTGGGACCTCTCCAGAAGGAAACAGGATTACGTGGTTACCTGGAGTACCTAGGCTGAGGTATTCAACAATTTTTTTGCCTCAGTCTTCACCGTCAAGTGCTCTAGCCACATGGCCAAGTCACAGCAGGCAAAAGACAGGGACTAGGAGAATGAGGAACCACATGCTGTAGGAGAAGATCAGGAACCTGAAGGTGCACTAATCCATGGGACCTGGTGAGATGCATCTGTGGGTCCTGCGAGAACTGGCAGATGAGGTTGCTAAGTCACTTATCCATCATATTTGAGAAGAGACAGCTGTGATAGTTAGTAACCTGCAAGGAATGTGTGACTTTGAGAAAACAGAAAAGACTTGTCATCTTATCTCCTCCCTACATCTACCTGTCTGGGAAGCCAGCTGCAGTGTCTGTCCACCTTTTTGTTGTCAAATAACACCAGCTACTTAGTAGGAGCAGGGTTTGGGCACCGAAGTATAAGCAAGCACCGCATGAGCTAATTTGAGGAGCGAGGAGAACGGAAAGAGAGATCCTGGCTTCCAGCTGTTTTGTTGTGTGCTGGCTCATTCACTTGGTGATTTATAATTTGTTGCTGGTGAAACAAACCAGAGCTCCTGCCCATTGCTGCCACATGAAGAGCAATGGGGAAAAGCTGCCTCTGTAGGCTGGCTGTGACACAGACCTTCCCATTGCTGCTTCCAGGATCGGAGCACATTTGCAACACACTGCTTAAAGGCTGAATTTGACACCATCTTTCCTTTTAAAGAAGCTTTAAAGCCACTTCTTTCAATTTAGCAAGTATCATTACTTTGAAGAAATTCGGTTCTCAAATTCAGATTGTAAAATTAATCTCACCATTTCCCCCAACCTCTGTTACCAGCTGGAGTAAAATATCCACGCTGTTTCCTTGATTAAAAGCTTGTTGCAATCAGCAATGAATGAACAACTGTTCATAAGGGTAAAATTGAAACGATCCCTGATGTGAGCACATGAGCTGTTACAAATTTTTCCATGCTGAGCTTTCAAAATAATTATAGTAACCCTGCATAATTCGGCTTAGGCTTTATTGTATTCCACATAAAATCAAAACCAATAATGGTTATTTTTAAAAACCAGCGATATTTCTCTAGTACAACTCACCCAAATAGAATCAGTTCTCTCAGTGGGTTTTCTCTTCTTCAAAGAAATGCAGCGTGATTTACGGCTACACAGAAAATTGGCCCATTGATGCAGTCCTATCGCTGGTACCATGAATAACAGGCTCCGCTGTCAGAGATACACCTAGTTAAAGGTAGCAGGTAGTTCACACCTAAGACAGCCCAAGCCTTCCCAGCTGCTCTCAGGCTACACCCTGGATAAATAATTGCTTCTGTTTTTTCAGCTCTGGTCCTGATCTTGCAGACAAAAGCAGCTCTGCCAACCAGCTCCCAACAGCCACAAGCTGGATCCTAACAATTCATAAGAAAAAGGATCAGGTCAGAGGCCCGTGTCCTGAGATTAACTGGACAAAGAAAAGGCATCAAGAATTATATAGCAAAGGAGAAAGATCAAATTAAGCTGGATTTAAATAGACTTAAAATGTTGTCAGATACAATTGACTTTGAACTGATGAGCATTGAGTTTGGGGAACAGGAATGGAGGCTGAAGAAGGTAATCCTCTTATTACGCTACTAAATTGTTGGTGGAATTACTGGGTGAAAGTCCGACTCGTGAATTGATGCGTTCAAATATTCCCCATTAACAGAAAATCTTATCCCTCTGGAGTTTACCCTAGCAGGGAATGGCAGTATTTGAACGACTTTCTGCAAACTTAAGCCAGAAAAGTTTCACAAAAGAAATAAGGCAAAGTAGTCTAAACCAAAGTCAGTGTTTATCATTGGAACAAATCCCTGGTGGCAGGGTGGATTTCCTCCCATTTGTGCTTTTCCGTGAAGACAAGATGCTTTTGTATAAGATCTGAAAAAACCCATAGTTCTCGACCTTAAAATAGGGAAGTTGGTAAAATTAGGATCATCTGAAATACAGTGTTGTTCCTTCATGAAAGACTTCAGTTTTGAAATAGGTTTTTGTATTCCGCCAGCTACAGAAGTAAGGCTTTCAGGACACCACAGTCCCAAGGACAGAAAAGAAAGATCCCCCAAACAATTAGACTGCCAAAGCCTGGGGCTGATCCACAACATGGGGCTCTGGTTCAATCCCTTCTCTGTCCAAGCTGGTGAAAACTTTAGGAGCAGGTACATTGGTCCATGTGCTCCTCATTTGCATAATATAAATGCTGCAAAGACATTTCTTTAAGGTGAGCAATAGTTATCATACTGAAGTTAGCAAATCAGTAATAAATTCATTCATTACATTTATCAAAATAATTTACATTACAAAAGAGATCCATTTCAGATTTGAGGAACTGGGCAAAGGGGAAGTGTGAAGAGATTCCTCAGCAATTCCACACGGTATTAAATGGCCTGTGACGTGCAGATGATTGTAATACATGAGATAGTGGGCATAGACCTTATTCTTTCCAGCTTTAGATGTCTCGGGAGTAAGATTAGTGAACTATGTGAAGTTTAAAGGTAGATACACTATTACTAGCCTAACAGGGACAGTTGAACAAGACCAGACAGATGGCTCTCCTTCACTCTGAAGTAAACACAGAGATCTAAGTGAGGTTTCTCAATTAACCATTTAGTTGTCAGTAAACATGCGAGGGAGGAATTGCCTTCAGCATGAAGCACACACTGATGTTTTACAGAATCAGGACCCAAACCGAGACTAATACTGTCTGTACAGTAACTCATTAGCAGATAACGGTGCAAAACGAAACTTTGCACTTGCTTACCCACGATGGGACAGCCATGCTCTTTGGATCAGGAGGGAATCCCAGGGATTTTCATCTCTGTATCAGGCCCTACACCTTAGACTTTGCCATAGCCCACAGGCTTCAGAGGAGCTAAACCAAGCCCCTGAACGTGGATTACAATGTTCATAAAGTGTGGGTCCCATCCTGAAACCATTCAAACCCAACAGGCATCAGAAGATGCTACCAACCCTAAGGTGCTCAGTCAGAGTCTACAGAGGGCTTAATTTTACAGATTATTCCTTACGTAAAAAATGCAGATACTCAGGTCTTCTTGCTTTTCAGCCTCTGTCCTGCCTGAAACAAGAACGCTCCTTTTTTCTAGCTGATTCAAAAAGCAAGCAAGTGAGGACACTAAGTGGAGAGTCATATAACAACATCCTCCTGCCCGAGGCAGCTTGCAGGTGGCTCTGGGTGGAAGGCAGCTCCCCCGTTCAGCAGGAGGCCAGGGGACAATACCTCAATTTTAGTGGTCATTGGAGCTGCCCAGGGCCAGACCAAATAGCAAAATGGTCACACAAGTGTTCACACATGTAGCAGTAGCACTGTGGACCTCCAGACAAGCACACTAAGATACTGCTCGAGTTCCGTACAGAATAAATGATCCCCTTGCCAGGCAGTGTGAGCACCGTAACCCTTGTTCTTCCATGTTCCAAGCCTCGTTTCTTCATGCTATCTCAGTGCTCTGGTCAGCTTATTGTTTCAGTTTATTCAGTGTGACATTATAAGACATAGCATTGACTTCTAAATCTCATTTGAGCGGTGAGGATCACTGTGCTGTTATCAGGGGGAATATTTTTCAGCACCTTCTGGTGGTGGAACTATGAAAGGACCTTGGGACTTGCATCAGCTGGGGGAAAACATGCCTTTTTTTCACTGGTAACTGGAGCAAAGTGATTTTGTAGAAGAACGTGGAATAATTTACTCAGTTACTCTGAAAAAAAAATAATAAATTACATCCATATTAGATACCAGGAAGCTGAAAGAGTACCCTGATATCTGTTTTGGTTTGGTTTTTTTTTTTTTTTGTTTGTTTGTTTTTTTAAATAACTGGCCACAGAGATATATATCATTTATTTTCTTATCCCTGTTTTTTGGCTGCTTTGCTACACCATCTGTTTTCCCTGCAAGATGTGACAAAAACTTTTCTGTAACCTGTCCTGCTGCCATAGAGCTGAGATAGCATAAGAGGTAGAATAATAACAGTCTCAAGAGTAAACCACAGGTTTTTCTCCCACAGAAACAGTTTTCCCAAGGCTATTATCATGTCTGCAAACTCTCCTAACCATGTTAAAGTTAGGCTGCAAACAACTTTTTTTTTTTTTTTTTTTCCTCAGAGAGAGATCTCTGTCACACATAGGGCATTTGCAACAATGCTACTAAAAATAAGAGCACGGTCTGACAGAGCATTCAATTATTCATGCGTTCACAAGTACAGGACAGGCAGGCTCACAGCCTTCAGAGCTGCCACCAAACACATCACTGGTACTGCCCGGCTCCAATGCCTATCAGTGCAGCATCTGCTGGATGCCCTGCACCCTTCCGCTAAGGAGCCAAACCTTTATTTAACAAAAAGCTATGGAATTCCAAGGGGGAAAATCCCCAGATACTGAGAAAGCGGCTTCAGCTACCAGAGACTTCATGGCCCCCTCCCGCAGGCTCTTCGGCTGTCACCACCATGCCAGCTCCTTCCTCTCAGGGAGAGGTCTGTTAGGAGGCCAGCTCATGAAACATTTACTCTGCATCAATGTCACATGCTGTGCACTTTTCTGTCCCAAGCTATAAAAAATGCAGCGTGCCTCCCTGCTTTCAGTTAAAGGGAATGGTTTTGCAGTTAGCTGGTTAACCTTTTCTTCCCCACCCTTCACTTGAAGATCACTCCCTGATGCTTTACTTTAAGCCTGCAGGAACCCAAGTGTTTAAGGCAACTTGCAGTAGCAAAGCACTTCTGTTGGGTGAACTTCCTTCAGAAATGACTGGGCTGGTAGGGACTTCTGTGAGCAGTGAAGCACTGACAGGGACACTAGAAGTCTTCAGCTGAAGCCTGGGGCATACCTGGGTCCTTTGGAGTGCAGTTAGGAGAGGTGGAGATGTCTTCTCTTGGGCTTCTCCGACATACTGTTCATCCTTGATCCAGTTTACCATTAGTAAGATGAGGCATCAAGGTTTATCATTCCGCATTTCCCCTCTAAAAGGGAGATTAGTTGAAGGACCCAAGATCTGCACAGGTAGCTGCTAGGTGGAATGTGGCCAGGTCTCCTGGCTCCCACGAGATTAGCAGCACAAACCACTGCAGACAGAAAGCAGGCCCTGGTGGGTTGAAAGGCTGTAGTTCACCAACTGAAGGCTGAATGATTGTGCAGTAAGATGCAAGAAGAGGTTATAGACTATCCAATGTTAGCAAGGTAATTTTTATGGGTAAGGAAGCTTACCTAAATTCTGCTCTGCCAATTTCTAATCTAGCTGGAACTTGCTATCCTAATGTCTCAGGTCTCATCTTTGAATGGAGTAAAATATTAATTAGTGACTGTATTAAGGAGCCTCGATGGAAAGGAAACTGCCAGGTGCTGCAAACATGCAGAGCACAGAAGCCACCCCTGTCTGGGATACTTTGAATGAGAGCTGCCCCGGTCAAGGACAATCTTGTATTGCCTGACTGCACACTAATAAAGACCACCCATGTCTCTGGCAAGGTCTCCAACTCGTAATGACAGCAAAGGATGAGAAGCACTGCCCATTGTAGGGTTAAAATGTAATAGCCCCTGTATAACCATACGCTAGTTACTTCCATTGGTGCTGTGCCACTGAGCAGTTCTGAAATTGCTGAAGAGAAGCTGTGCGTCTGTAACGTAGGAGCCAGATAGTGAGCAAATCTCCCCCCACTGACAGAATCAAGGCAGTACTGTCCTCCAGGTATGAGCTAGAAAGTCAAGAGAGATCCAGCTTCATCTGTTACCTATTTAAAAGCTAAAAGTAAGACTGATATGGTTCACAGCACTCAGATTTGTTCATATTTAGGCATTTTTCCCCCCAATCAGTTTCTAATCAATAGTTCATTAACTGTCTGGGGCTATCAAGTGCTAATTTACATGCAACTTAGCACTTATTTTACCACTAATGAGTATAGTGCTACAGCACACAAACTAAAAGCAAAACCCAAAAGGCTAAAGAACTTAGGACTGCTTGAAAAACATTTCCCCCCCTGCCCCAGATAACATGTAAGGCCTTTAAAATGGCCACAACAAAACTTCCTGAGAGCTGGGACGGGGAAACAATAGATTCAGCTCCTACTTTGAAACTTCCTACTTTGAAAAGCAATGTCTGAGTACAGACTATGTCAGATTGAACTCACTCGGTGGAGCCGCACTCAGGAGGGCCAGGCAGTGGGGTAGGATGGGAGCTTAGACGCCTCAATAGGATTTGCTGAGGTGGAAGTGAACCAGCCATGTTTTGTGCTAAGGAATCTGCAATTCAAACAGGAAGGAAAATTCTCTTTCATCACAAACTTCAAAGTGGTTTTCAGTAGTCTCATTGACTGGCTTATTGATTCTGCCTTTTGTTCTCAGAGGAGAAAGAAAAGTCCAAGAGAGGTAGCTTGTCTTAAGAAACAAAAGGCTGTACACTATGGGTCTCATTTAAATTCTCTGTGATTATTCATTATTTGGCAGCTTGTTTCAAAGCATCTCTTCAGCTATTTTATATGCCTTCATTTCTAATGCTGTCCACGATTATCCTGTAAGGTCCTGATCTCCTAACTCAAAGCTTCGCCCATGCAATAGAACTCAAAGGAGCCTGTCTGTGATTCTTAAATGTTTTAACAGCAAACTCGGATGGGGGGCTGCAAGTACAGTGTACTCCATGCCAGCCCTTGCTGCATCCCACTACCTTCCACACAGCCTGGAGACGGCTTGTTCAGGTGTGCTTAGAGCATGAAAAAAAGGGTGCTTAGCAGTTTTCAGGGAAGACCACAGACATCTTCCCCTCTTCATGCTCTGCAGAACAGTTTCCAGCTCTACTGGGTACCCAACTGCAGGTTCACCATTATCTTGCCTCTCAAATGCAACAGAGATGTAGCTAGGAGAGTTCAAGCAGGTAGTCCTTAGTCAGGTAAGCATGACAGCATCTTCTGCCTCTTCCAATATCTTCCTCATCTGGTCCAGACGTTAGAATAGCTCCTCTATGATTATCCCACTTGACCCAAAAGACCAACATCACCTGTGCATTTTTTTCTTGCAACTTTCAAAGCCAAAGGGAATTTCCGCTTTGCTTATGCAGAAAGACAAGTATAATGATAAGTTTTCCACATATCTGTTGCACATAGAATGGTGATTTATTCAACAAATGTCTGGGAGAAGTTTAAAGCAAGAAGAGACAGGGTTTTGGTCCAAAGAGGAACCTGACTGTTGCCTTCAGATCCCATTCCATGCTTATGAAAGCAGTAGTAGAGAAGTGACTTGGAAGTGCAAGGCAGTTCCTGAGAGGTACCTGTTCCCACTAAAATACTAGATCTTCTCCAATAGCTAAGCAGAGTTATTAAAACTGTGAATACAGAGTAGTTTTGTGAATGACAGTTGTAAAGTTTGCTCAGTGGCAGCTTCTTTAACTAGGATCTCCTATGACAACAACTCAAATATCTCCATATTTGTCCTGGTTTGAGGTAAAATAGAACCAACTTTCTGTTCAGTAATTTTACTTCTTAGCTAGGCCTCTTATAACTCTCTGAAATTAACAGAACGAAAACTGTTCGTTCTCAGAGCAACAAGACCAATGTTTACAGTTTGTGCCAAGGAACAGTATGCAGAGAGGCTCTTGCTTATGCTTATTGCTATAACAACCAAGGTCAGCTAATTTCGTTATTTGCCCCATTAGAGGGTCGGAAATGGAAAACCGTAGAGGGGTCCCACCTGTGGGGAGGAATGGACAGGACAGGTGACCCAAAATTGACCAACAAGGGTATTCCATCCCATCTGCCCCATGCTCAGTATAAAAGCTAAGGGATCAAAGGTTCAGGTCTCTTTTTTCAATGGCTGATGTCCAAGGAGGATCCTGTCTGTTCATCTGCCTTTTATCCCAATCCGTGGGTTCCTGACTCCAGCTCTGGAATCCAGTTCCCACCCATCGCTGAGTCCAGTCTGGGACTTCCCCAGTGGCTGCTGGTGACATCATTCCGAGAGCTTGATGTAGTTTTGTATATATTGTATCTATTTCATTATTTCCTTTTTATTTTATTATTAATATTTCACTAAAGTAGTTTAGTGTCTTCTAAACTCGCAAATCTCTTTATCTCTCCTCCTCCTCCCCATGTGTGATAGGTGGGGGGAGAGCTTCTGTTGCTGGCCATTGGCCAATTTGTCCAAAACCACGACAATATTCCTATCCATTAAATAAGGTTTCACCTCCCACCCATTCCAAACTTTCAATTAGGAGCTGAATCTACATTTTCAGCATTGCAGTGACTAAAGTAGGTGCATGAAGGTCCTAATTGCACATTACTTCGGAAATTGTAGGAGCCATCTGCAAGACTGACCCCTCAACCCTGTACCTGGTTTAGGACAATGCTGTCCAACTGGGGCTTGAGTTCAAGGTCAATTCTAGTTGCAACTGGTGACGATTTAGTAAGTGAAGCAGGCAGAAGGACCATCTTCTCTGGGGAAGGGGGGAGAGGCTGTTTAGGCTCTGGCAGGTTGAAGATGACATCCCCTACCCCAACTATTCCCACCTTGTGAGCAGCACTAAGAGTAGGAAAGTCCCAAAACATTAAATTCAGGTTCCTAAGTTTAGTAGTATTGGCTGTAGTTTTGTTTTTTGTTTTTTTTTTTGGTTTTTTTTTTTTTAAAAAAAAGGCACCCAGGAGGCTTTTCATCTAGAATTATTTGATGGCAAGTTTAACTGCAAACTGGCAAGCCTCTGAACTGGCTATGGGTACTACAGGGCAGCATTCACAGCATGAAGATGAGTGCGGAGCCTTGCCAAGTGCAGCAGGTAGGATGGGTAACAGCTCCAGTAATCACTTTGCCTGCATTTATTAGAGTTTAGCACCACCTAATGTGTGAGTGCTTCAACTTCAAGCACTTCCCAGTGCAGGCAGGATGGAAACAGCCTAGCTGGAGCTAGAGAAAACCTGTGGCATCAGTAAGCACTAAAATTTAATCTGTTGTCTACTAGGGTCCTTACTCTTCCCTTATTAGGGGAGAAGAATTTAGGAAGAGGAGCAGGCAGCTCTGCTGTGAGCACACCTGGGACAGCTGAGAGGCAGAAGAGTAGGGAGTCCAAGTGACTATGCACAGCTCAGACATACAGGAAAAGGCCATTTTTCATTCAACTGACAGATACAGCTGGGAAGAGTTTGCAGCCTTCTCCCGATTGTTTTCATGCTGGATATTTGACATTTGTAGGCTTAAAAATGACAGATGGCCACTCCAGCCATTTCAGGAGCAGCAGCTGGCAAGGGGACCTGCAAAGGATTTTAAGACTGCTCTGACTCTGGGATCAATTCGGACTCTCCAAAAACTGCAGGAATTGCCTTAGAAACTGTTTTGCAGGGCTTGAGATGAAAAAAGTACTTGTACTTCTAGATTAAAGCTGCAAGTGTAATGATATGCAACACCCTGCAGGAGCACGGGGCTAATTTCCAGAATCCGCTTAGAAAAGGACTGTTTTAACACAACTATTTCAGTTGAGCTCTAGTGGTATTTCTACATTTCTAACTTTTCTTTAGCCTCCAAAGATCTATGCTTGGGAAAATACTGCCTCCAGTAATACTTTGGGGAAATCAAAATGAAAGAGACAATAGATAAGTTGTCTCTTCCTTCCTCCCTTTTTAAGAAAAATGCTATTACAATTAGGATACACAGACTACAAAGATAACTGATAACTTCAGCAAAGCGAAATAAGAAGATTAGAAAGGACTTGGATTTCTGACACATTTGGATCTAAATACATAGAAAGAAGGACTGAAGTGCTGCCCAGGTTTGCCAAGGCTCCCTGTAGAGTACCTGGGGAGAAGGAAGCACCTAAGAGAGACCCATAGCAGCCAGCTCTCCACCACCTCTTACACGCAGCTCCTACTTACAGTTGAGCATCTCACTACACTTTTCTCACAGAGTACTGAGAAAAAACTCTTTCTGAACCCATACGTTGAGCTGTTGGGCCTTTCTTAAAGCTTAGCACTTGGGTCACATATGGTGCAAACAAATGTTTTGGCCTCTGGCATGGCTAGAAGCCACCCTTGGCTACGGAAACTATTATTTTCTTAACATACTATATCTAAAAAGCAAAGCAGCCCAAAGCTTCCATCTGCTTCTCCCTTGTGACTGGGAAAGGACATGAAGTAGGCCAAGACGACAGCTGCTTCTCAAAAGACCCCGCAAGGAGTGATTCTGGGCTCAGGAAATAATGCCTTAAGATAAAAAACCATCAGGGTGTCAGGAAAATGGTGAGACCACATCCTATCCAGCCTATGTTGATTTTTCAGAACAACCCATTCAGAAGGCAAGCCTACCAATATCCAGGCACACTCTCAGTTTTACCCTGGGTAGGCATCCCTCAGGACAGCAGAATGCTGTTTTCAGTCGCAAAAGCCGTGTTATGAAAGTGCACAAAGCTCTGCATCCCCCTGCCCAGAGTCATTTGTCTTCACTCATTGCCATTTCACGCAGTCAGGAGCCTGGGCAGCTCAGCACAGCCCAGTGCATCTCTGGAACATCTGGAGATAGTGCACTAGCCAGAGCCTCTTTCCAGCTAATGGGGATTCCCCAGCTCCCATTGAAAAAGTAATCTCCTTTGGGCTCCCCGAAGTGACACAAGGCAGCCTTGTTATGATCATGAAGTGGGCTCTGGGTTTAGCTGGGAGTCGAGCCAGGATAAAGAATGGCGTTTCAAATAAATATAGAAAGTGTCAGCCATGGCAGTGTCATTCTAAGTCAGCTTAACAAATGGACCCTGAGTAACCCCCCTGAAAGCAACAGCCTCCTCAACCAAGTTCACTTGCTGGCAGAGTGACTCAGACATAAAAAGTGTGCTTCAAAGCAATTGCAACACAGTGGCTTACAGGGCTGTGGCTTGTAGCATCTGTATTACTTGGTAAGATTCAGTGACACAAACTTGAGAGATTTTTCTCCCCAAAATCATTACACTTGGAGTCATCAGAAGCTTTAAAATTAACTGACCTCTTAGAGTATATGCTGAAAAAATAAAACTTGTCTATGTTTGCAGTTCTGCAAGTGCTAACTATGTTCTGCAGTGCTAACACTGCAGAATATATGGTGTGGTAACAAATGAAAGGGAAGTTTCATCTTTGTTAAATCCAAAGTCAAGTGATTTTTAGCAGGCAGAAATTAATTAACATCTCTACAGATAATTATCTCTGTGTGCAGTTATGGTTCCCTATATTCCTACCTCTTCAAAAAGTTTGATCCAACCTAATAGTAGGATAATTCAGAAGTCCCTCAACCATTTAGATCTTGACAGCTCCTGATTTTCAGCTAGATTTCTTATAAATATTTTGGTATTTAGAGGGACTAATCAGTCCTAATCAGACTAATCAGTCCTAATCAGACTAATCAGCAAGATTTTAAGTCACTTTGCAAACCACTTGCAGGGACAAGGCTCTTCTGAGATGCAATGCTCTAGACATTTTAAGTCATTGATTTTGAACACCTTACCACAGTACATGAGAAAAATTTCTGTGTCCATATAGAGCTTGTCTTAAGCATAAATAATTTTGTTAAGGGACTAGTTGTAACATGTAGGAGAAAGCTTCAGCATTTCTTGTTTATACCACAGAGAAAGCATTATGAAGTTTCAACCTGGCTGATTTTTTTTCCCCACCACATAAAACAAGAGGAAAAACTACAAGTGAAAAAAACCTTTTTAGCCTACATCCTTTTAAAAAGTTTGGTTGCCCATTAACAAACCACTGTAGTTTTGTTAGTCTTTTCAATCAACTCTAACTACTATCCTTAAAAACCAGGACTGTGGAACACCACTCATCAATATTACAGCCAGAACCAAATCAATTAATGGATTTGTAATACAGTATTACAAAAGCAGTTAATAAAACTATCAGACCAAACAACACTGGCAAAATTCAAGCAGAACAAGACCAGTTCTTAAAAATGCACTGGACCAGCTCAGAGCATGTTCCGCTCACCAGCCTAAGGCGGGAGGTGAGTCTTTCCATTCTTACTGAAGTTTCACCTTATCGAAGCTTTTAGTGAAATATTAAACAAGGTCTCAAGAAATACATTAAAGTTAAGGTGTTACAGGGCACATCAATAGTCTGGCGCAAGGTTTGCATACCAACTCTGCCTGCGTTTCCCAGCTGGCAGGCTCCAAACCAGTTCTGATTCAAAGTCCTGTAAAATACCTCCATGTATTGCTCTGTACATCACTGTCTGATAGCACAGTCTGCAACTTTTCTTTATCTTACTATAAAAAGGGGCACCCACATTTGTGCAGGAGTAGGCATGCTCCCGGCAGATCCCATTACAAGCCTCTTTTTTTTTTTTCCTACAACCATCAGAACCCCAAAAGCACCACCACAGCGATCAATACCTCTTGCTCCAACAGCATCCTCTGCAGCCCATGGCCTTCCAACATGTTCTGCCAACATCATCTCCCAGTGAAGCTAAAAACAAAAAGGGGAAAACAATGATAATAATAAGACAGGCAAAATCCATGTACTAAGGATCATGATCATATAACACATCCCCAAGTCCTCGAACACTTCTATCTCCTCCAGGTACACAGGCCCATTTACCTCCTGGAGCTTGTTTTCCCTTGTTGAGCTCCTTCCTGTTAGACCCTCCCTGTGCATGACACACCCTCCGAGAGTAACACAAGGTGAAGCTAATTGAGATGTGATGGTCTATTAAGCCTCCTTTAATTAGTGTGGGATTACACAGCTCATGAAAAGAATTTAATAAAATGGTGCAAATGAGAGGAATGTTACAGAGACACATATGACCTCACTATATTACTGCTTTGAAAAAAGAAAGAGGGAGGGGGGAAACAGCATGAAAACTGGATTACTATCTCCTTCGCCCAGAGCATGTTATCACTTCTTCCTTCAGAATGAGAGAGAAAGAGACTACTGCAAAGCCCTAGTGTGAAGGGGAAGCTCATGCCCCATACATAGAGGTACGACACCTATAGAAGAGCCAGATTATCACTGTGTATCTTCTCTTGCAAATTAAATGTACTCCAGACCAACTCCCCAAAAGTTTGAAATACAAACTTTTTCCAACACATAGAAAGCCAAGTATTCTTAAAGAAAAGAATTTGTGTGATCTCTTGTTTAAGGCTTTTATTCTCATCTTGCATCAAAAGAGAATCTGGAATGGAGATGAACTAGAGAGACACTTCTCATTTATGCTATGGCTGTAGATGCAATTGGAAATGAAATTATGCAGGTACAAAACTGTGCTCATTTTACTCTCTGTACAAGAAAATGGGATGTAAAATTAGGATAACAACAGCCACTGTGAATGCAGTTCAGCCCAACTGGTCTTTAAAAGAGAAAAGTTTTCCTTCAGAAACTATCAAATGACAAGGACTTGAAACTTCAGAATAATCCTAAGGAAACTGCAGCAGTGTGTTGCAGAACACCGTGGCCTTTAATAGCAGCGTGGTGGGTTGGTTTGTTGCTGGCAGTGGCTGGAGACTGGAAATCTTAGTTCTCTGGATCGCTACAGCCTGGCTTGTGGGGAGAGAAACCTGCCCATTGCTGCCCCTTTCAGATGGTCAGGTGGAACGTGAGTCCTGGTGGCTTTGGCACTTATTTCCTTAGCATTACGGCTAGCATTACCAGTAAGTGTTATGATTAATATATTTGGCACATGGAAAATGGTACCAGAATAAACTGACAGTAATACTGCCTTCAGTCAAACGTAGCATCACTTTGATTTTGGGGGTTGGAAGGTTTAACTGAAAGCAGAAGTTGGTATTGCCTCTGTATAAGTGAAATAGTTCAACAGTATATTTTTCCCTCCCCACTTTTTTTTTTTTCTTGTAGTACCACTTTTAAAGGCACAAGTTAATAGAGAATTTTTTTCACTGTTAATTCTGTATTTAAAACTCATGATACCGGTAAAATGTAAACTTTCCCAGCTCAGGAAGATTACAGACTGAAATCCTGTAGAAACACAAGACATTTTAAGCCGCTGATATCAGCAGGTCTTTTTTTTTTATTTTATTTTTCTTAATATACTTGTCACATAACACACTTTTTAATACTGATTTAGCAACCCCATCGCTGCACCTCCAGTAACGAGGCAGGAGCACACTGTGCCAAGTGCTGTATAAAGAGAAAATAATTCCTAGCCTAAAGAAGTATGAAGTGCAGTTTAGGTGAAATATCGCATCTCCCCTTCCCTGATGGTTGTTGTAAGATGCTGGGAGTCGGCAGCGGAGCCTGGAGCAGCCCCAGGAGCCCCCGCTCCCCCCTGCCAACTGCTGCAGCAAATGCTTCTTTCCCCTGAAAGGGCTCTTGTCTCTCAGGGCTGCCGTTCGCCCCCTGCTCAGCAGTGCCAACGAAGGTGCGTTGTACAGTGTAAACCAGAGGATTTTTCTGTGCTGAATATTAGCATATGGCTTTTGACATCTGGTCCTCTAAGAGCGATAAGCTGCCAATCAGGAGACATATTGGGTACAAGCATATTTTTATCACTGCCCTTACTAATCACCAAGATTAGTCCCTGCTTGGCAATTGTGACTGGCAAACACACTGAACCTATTCAAATATCCTCATCCATATTCATTTCCATTTAAACAAATTAAATTCTCGTGTAAAATAATCCTCAAATTCTCAAAAAAGCTGTTTGTTTTTCTACTTAGGTGGCACGAGTTCAAAGACATCCTGTTAAATATGCATAATTTCTTAAGAGCAAAAATTACAGCTTTTAATGTTGTTTGCCTTCCACTTCATGAAAATCTCTTTTAATGTCACTAGAGATCTTTGGAGCCTGGACAGAAGTTTCCTTTTCCAGTCCGGGGGGTAGAAATGTCATCATTTTCAGAGCACAGCTGCTTTCTCAAGACACATTGGCACACACAGTTTGAATAACAAAGACTGAACTCCAGCAAGCATTTCTAAATCTCCTTCGATTAAAAAAAAAAAAAAACCCAAACCCAAAACCTCAAACCTAAACCAAAAAGTTATAAATGAGAAGGACTGGATAATCCATCCACCCTGAGTCTTTTGACTTTTGGGGAAGGAAATGGGTTTTTCAGAAAGTGACCTTCAGCAGCTAGTAAATACGCATCAGAGGAGGCCGCTTTTCAGCGGTCGTCTCTCAGAGGTGAGAGAGAAGGACATGAATTTTAAGCAGAGATTAATCTAACGAGCCATTGTACTAATAATAAGAAAAAAAATCTTCAAGCTAAACTGGATTGTTTCAGTGAGTCAAAGGCAAATGAAATTGAGAAGACGAAATAAAACCAAAAGTGAAAAGAGGTAAGATGGATTTGACTGAATTGCTAATTGGCATGGAAAACTTAGCCCCTCATCACTTGAAAAAAATAAATTGCCAGAGAACAGAGACTCTAAGAAAAACTTCCAGAAGACAATTAACATAGGAAGGAAGAGGTGAAATGAACCAAGAAGAACGGGTATGGCTATACAGGAATAACTTATTTGGGTTTGCATATATTATGGGCATGTTCTCTTGTTGCATCATGACTCACAAACCTATGGTTCAAAAGGTTTTAATATTAACAAAGACAATCAAACCTATCCAGAACGATTTGATACGGTTGGCTCCTTTTCCAGTTTTCTGGTAATGTGTCATCTCTATTTCTGGTATGTGGTTTTGGTCATGCTCTTCGTTTGGATACAATTTTTTTCTGAATTGATTTCAAGATTCCCTACTACCTATAGGCAATAGGTAATTTTGTTCTAAAAGTGTTTCGCTGGCTTGACTGTGACAACTCATTCAGAAGATCATTCTTCATTAGGAACATGGGTATCTGTATTTGACCTTACATTAAATATTTATAAGGAACAAATTAATTGTCTGGAAGAGTTCTTTCTTTGTATGTTTATAAGGGTATAAATATTCCTGATGAACAAATGTTGAATCATAGATTTTCAGGCTCTGTACTTTCTTGCTACAATAAACTGTAAAACAGAATGATAACAGAATCCCCTAGATCAAAAAGGCAGACCAGATGCCATCCTAACAATTTCCGTGTATCACCATGACCTTATAAAAATGACTCAAGTTGGCAAATTGCACCAGCGTGAGAACCACCTGTGATGTTCACTTTCTGTTGCTTTGTCTTTGTGTGCATGGGAAAGAATAACATCTCATTTTGCAAGCAGCACATCAAAAGGAGATGGTGATTCTGTGGTCTTCCAACTGCCCTCCCAAGTGCATACTTTGATGTCTAATCAAGGGTCAGTTTATGCTCCGCTCTTTATTCTGGGTAAAAGCACTAATAGAGACTCTGATCTTTTCTTATTTTTGCAAAATGTATGAGATTTCACATCTTTGAAACTTCTACTGCGTCAAACATATTCAAACAGAAGAAAAGAATGGTAGAGATACTTATCTTCCTGAAAACTTTGCTTCTACAGAAAACCAGGATAAACTGTGCAGGTTCAAGTCTATTATTTCCAGATTATTCCCTGGCGGAGCCTCCTGGAAAACATAACGCAGTTTAGAAAATATGTTAGAGCGACATTAGACACATTTCCTACACTCTTTAACCTCACTATTACAGAGTAAGAAGCACAAGATAAAGTTTGCCAAAACTTAGCATGAGCCAGAGCGCAGGATGCAACTGTGTGGCATATTGCCCTACATCCCTGAAATCACCTATGGAGCAGACAAAGGCTGCTCACCAATAGTGGTAATGAATGCTTAAAAAACAATACATTTTCCTTGTGCCTCTCCCAGATCCAAATTAAAACAACAGCTCTATAGAACAAAAATTAATGCCCCAATTTAGGGGTTTTGCTGCCTCTGAGAGTCAGGACAGGCATGAGTCCTCCTTTAGACAGATCCTATCACCTTCTTCCTTGACCGCTTGCTAATTTGTGAAGGGCAGGTCATGCCTATCAAACCTAATATCCTTCTATGATAAGGTGACCCACTTAGTGGATGAGGGAAAAGCTGTGGATGTTATCTACTTGGATTTTTGCAAAGCTTTTGACACTGTTTCCCACAGCATTCTCCTGGAGAAACTGGCTGCTCATGGCCTGGACAGGTGTACTCTTCGCTGGGTAAAAAACTGGCTGGATGGCTGTGCCCAGAGAGTGGTGGTAAATGGAGTTAAATCCAGTTGGTGTCCAGTCACAAGTGGTGTCCCCCAGGGTTCGGTGCTGGGGCCGGTTCTCTTTAATATCTTTATCAATGATCTGGATGAAGGGATCGAATGCACCCTCAGTAAGTTTGCAGATGACACTAAGCTGGGCGGGCGTGTTGATCTGCTTGAGGGTAGGTTGGCTCTGCAGAGGGATCTGGACAGGCTGGACCGATGGGCTGAGACCAATGGTATGAGGTTCAACAAGGCCAAATGCCGGGTCCTGCACTTGGGACACAACAACCCCATGCAGCGCTACAGGATTGGGGCAGAGTGGCTTGAAAGCAGCTTGACAGAAAAGGACCTGGGAGTGTTGGTTGACAGCTGGCTGAATATGAGCCAGCAGTGTGCCCAGGTGGCCAAGAAGGCCAACAGCATCCTAGCCTGTATCAGGAATAGTGTGGTGAGCCGGACTAGGGAAGTGATCATCCCCCTGTACTCGGCACTGGTGAGGCCCCACCTCGAGTACTGCGTTCAGTTTTGGGCCCCTCGCTACAAGAGGGACATTGAGGTGTTGGAGCGTGTCCAGAAAAGGGCTACAAAGCTGGTGAGGGGCCTGGAGGACAAACCTTATGAAGAACGACTGAGGGAGCTGGGGTTGTTTAGCCTGGAGAAGAGGAGGCTGAGGGGAGACCTTATCACCCTCTACAACTACCTGAAAGGAGGTTGTAGAGAGATGGGGGCTGACCTCTTCTCCCTGGTGACAAGTGATAGGACGAGGGGAAAAGGGTTCAAGTTACGTCAGGGGAGGTTTAGATTAGATATTAGGAGACATTTTTTCACTGAAAGGGTTATTAAGCATTGGAATAGGCTGCCCAGGGAGGTGGTGGATTCACCATCCCTGGAGGTGTTTAAAAAAAAGGTAGATGGGGCACTTAGGGACATGGTTTAGAAGTGGCTCTTGTCAGGGTAGGCTAAAGGTTGGACTCGATGATCCTAAAGGTCCCTTCCAACCTCAACAATTCTATGATTTCTCTGTCATGGCTTTAAATGCGCTGGTCTATGAGAGCCTTTGCAGGCTGCAGCAGCTCACAGGGATGAAGGCAGGCTTGAAGGCTGTGTTTATGGGTTGTTAGCCACTTGGCGGGGCTGTGCTCAGCGCAGGTCCCAGGGATGCGGAGGGGGTGGCAGTGCGGCAGCAGCACCGCGCGATGGCACAACGCACACGCGAGTGTGGCTGCAGCCTCCTGCAGAGCAGCAAAGGCAGGGAAGACTGCCTGCTTCCTTCCCCTGCTTCAGCTGCAGAGTTCACTAGGCTACTAAGGGGATAAAGCTAGTGAAAAACATAAGGAAATTCAATTTTCCTAACTGGGAAAGGAAGAATACCGCTAAGCCTGTCAGAGAGGTGGGGGAGCACTGGCTGCTACATAACGCACGTCACAAGTGACCAACAGCGACGTTCTGGATTTAAAAGTAGGACTGAAACCAGAATTAGCAATTTTGTCCCCTCTTTCATAAGGGCAAATCTTAAGAGCCTGTGTTGATCCCTCCCCTCTATCGGACCTCCTAGCTGGGAAAGAATTTGCTACCCAAATGACTGTTGTTTGGTGGTTAAGGCAGGGAGGTTTGATTGACAACTGGCACTCAGTCAAGCATTATACTAATCCTATCAGTCTATTGATAGGCAGACGGACAAAAAGGCAGAGGGAAGAAGGGAGGGAAGGGTAGGTATTATGGAAAGCTAAAAGCCAGTGGCTTTTCAAGCTTAGTGATTGGAAAATAGCTAGCAAGAGAGGTAGAACATTCAACCAGAAAGTCTTGAAATGCTCTTGCCTTTACTCATGGATTATTTTTTTTACCTTGCAGAGAGCAAAGGTAGAGGGCATCTGTCACCAACCAGATTTACTTCTTGGCAGAAGGCAACACCACAAGAAGAGTGATTTCACTTGCCTCCCCACTAACCCTGAGACGGCCGAATCACGTCTGGTTTTCATGACTTCTTATAGAGACAAGATCTGCACATCAAAGATAGCCTTGCTGGCTAATTGTTAGCAAGCTAACATTTGTTAAAGATGATCAAGGTGAAATATTTAGTACTAAGTAAAATGCAGGACTGTTCATTCTGCCTAATGTAACAATCCATTCCTGAAGCTTCTAAACATTTAATGAAGTCCCTCTTCTCCTTCACAGTTTAATTTTTGTGAAGAACTCAGTTTCCAGCAGAGTGAAACTATGAGGGTCAAAATCAATGGCTTCTCAATCATTTTAAATATAATTAAGTAGGTACAAGAGGTTGAGGCAAGTTCTGAAGAAAACTGGAGCTCTGATGACCACACCTTGTGACTTCAGAAGCTCTCCTAGCCCCCAAGAGAAGCCAATACTATTTTTGATCCTGATGCATGATCAAAGCGCCACAGAGCCCAGTGTCACACTCCCCCAGTGACAAGCCGAGGGCTCCTGTTTGTAGGGTGCATCATTTTTCAGAGAGCGTAGTCTTCCTTCCACATCCCCACGGATTTACTGAGAGATCAGATAGGAACAGCATGCAATTTCTGCAACTGGCACTGTGACGGCAGGGAAGTCAGCTCTGTTGCTGCTGTTAATCTCAAAGCCTGTGCGTGTACCCAACTCAGTGCTCCACTACCGTTTTCCATACGTGAAGAGCCGTGGTGCTGCACACTCTCTCTCTGGGAAACGAGACTTGTTACTCTCGGTAACCTTTATCTCTGCGTGACATTTGAGCTGCCAGGAGAGGATGGCAGCCCTTTCATTCCTGTTGCTTGCACCTTCCCTTGGCAAAGCGTCAATCAAATCTGGCATGTGCTGCCTCTGCTACAGTTCTGGCATACTTCACAGGAGGCACAAAATTACAAGGTTTACAGGATGCTTTATCACTGCAGACAGTATTTTCCTACACTGCCTCCTGTATTCCTCTCCAGTTAGTATAAAGGAGCGCAGAAGCTCCTATCTGCTTCTGCTGGGCATGCAACTGATCCTCTCACCTTGCTCTCCTTAAATTCTTCGGTGACCTTGATTTCACACAGATCACTAAGGCTGCTGTGTTTCCTGCTTCAAGGCTTGTCTGCCTATCTGTGCCAGGACTGAAAAGCTTTCAGTTCTGTCTTTTCCTTTTTACTAAGCCCCAATCTATTTTATTTTTTTTTTTAATAAAAGTCCCTTCAGAGTAAAACCTTCCTTTTTTTTAAAAAAAAAAAAAACAACAACAACCAAAAACCACAACACCACCCAAACCAAGGATGATATAATGCAAGTATTAGCAGGGGACTAAACTCTGTCATCCAGGAAATTCCTTTTACTCTTACATTTCTGTGCAGATGACAAATCTTTGTCAAGCTGTATTGTAATGGGACATTCATCCCAAATCTGAAATTTGCTCCATCCAAAATACAATGAACTCATTTTAAGTTCTTGAGCCCCTCACATCATACTCAGGTTTTCTTTCTATTAAAAGGGACGAAAACTCATCTGAACTACTTCAATTCTGCAAAGCCGGACCTGTATGAAAGCTAGTGTGGCGGGCTCAGATGGTGAAATGGGACAACATCCTAAAATTTTGGGTTGATAAGAAAGCTTTAAATAGAGTTACAGTAAATGGATAGCATGGTTCTTTTACACTGCATCCCTCTAATGTGTGCGGAGTGAAAACTACTGTTGGTAGGAAAGGCAGAGTCCAGCTCTGCAACTGGAGGCCCACTGCTGTGTGACGGATGGGCACTGCAGGTGTTCCACTTCCCTGTCGCAAAGTCTTGTGTGGCCTATCAGATACAACTTTTAGGATTATGATGATCCTGCAAAAAAAAATAATCAGAGCTCCTGTGAAAGATTTTGGGGTTGGCTTCCCCCCCACCCCTCCACAGAAAGCCCTGAGAACAGTAATTCAATGGACCTAGTAAAAATATACACATTCTGTTTTGTCCTTTCTAGCACATGCCACATTGGAAACCTGTACCTCGAAATTATGTTTCATTAATAGATTCACACTTTCACAAAGCTAAAACTCAAACACAAGTAGCTGATACAATGAGTGTTCCTGAGAAAGTCCATAGTGAGAGAAAGAGCATTAGAGATCCATCTCAGCTGGTACTACTCATGTTCTGGATTTTTTGTCTTGAAATATTTTGTTATTTTAAAGCCCTCACTCTAAAGCCAAACAAGCTTCAACTTTCACTTGCTTTTAAAGTTCATTTTTTGCAGCTGTAAAGAGAAGCTGTAAGAATGTGACCAAATACAAACTAAAAGTAACAAGACAAAGCAAAATGCAAATGGAAGGAAGCCAGAAGGGATTTGCTTTCAGAAACTACTTGTGGGATTTTTGAATGGCTGGAATTGGCAAAGCAGCCTCCAATAGGGAAATGCCAGCCAAGGCACTACGAACACGTGCTCTTCAGACAGTTGTGTCTTAGAGCAGAGATCCTTCAGGAACAGGCACGGGAGGGCTCTGTTTGGAAGGGAAAAGCTCTGGTGGAAAGCTGACATCTTGGCAAGTGAGGGGCCAACCAATCCAACCTGATTTCCCTGTCTCCAGAGGCCACCCACTGATTTGCTTTGGCCCCACCAAGTAAAGGGGCAAGTTGGTCTTTCACTTTACATCTCCAGCAACAGGACTGCAAGGACCATACAGGTCCAGATCAGTGCATTGCCTTCCCATCCACATGGGCAAAGGTTTATTCTTTCCCTTTTTCTGCATCTCTCCCAGAACAGGCTCCCTGGGATAAAATGAAGCCCAATACAGTTACTCAGACTGCTGCTCTCTGACTAGTAAAGAAAACCCCAGAGGAAATTCTTTCTTCTGACTTCTCAGACTACACTGACCATCGTTTCTAGAAAGCTTTGGTGGCATAGAAATAGCAAAGAAGGAACAAAAAACCCACCTGAAACAGAGAGAACCCAAGAAGGGAGAATAATTTGGTGATCTCTTCAGGAAAGAGAGGTGCAGTTCCTGTACGAGATCACCATGTTGATGGGTTAGAAAGGTCCATCCCTTTTTTTGGCACTGCAGGCTGCTTTTCTGTTTTACCTCAACAGGAGGCCTGACAGGAGAACTGCTAAGACAGACAGTAACTAAAATACCCAATCTTATTTTAAAGTCTCATGAATTTCAGGACCTGATTCACAACATGTATTTGCCTGCAGTTGGTCACGCTTTATTCTGACATCTCTAGGTCTGATCTTCTCCTTTCTCTGCTTACTGTGAAAGTTGGGTCTCTGCTTTCTGCTTGCAAGCTGGGCTCAGATCCCCTTTGTCCCTTATCTTTATGCCTCCTTTCCCTGCCATAAAATTGTCCACCTTAGTCCTAAAGACCGTAAGCGAGACGCGGCACAGGCCCGCAATATCAAACATTAAAGTTTAAATAAGCAGATGTCACCATTGCAGCACATGGCAACTCAGCCCCTAAGCAGAGCAGGAGCAAGGTATACAAGTAGGGCTGAAAATAGCCCCCAGTCACTGATGCTCATTGAATCTCTGAGGCATCGTCCCTGGAAATCTTTCAAGCCATTGCTGTAAAGAATCTGCCTCCTTCCCACCTGCTACAGTGTGAAGTATTTCAGCAGAGCTTCACTGGCAATGAATATTACCATGTTGTTTTGAGCCTCAGGCCAGTGCTGTAAAGGTCAATGTAAATAGCTTCTTAGTTACCCCTGAAAGACTCCGATAAAGCACTGCAATAATGAAGTTGCTCTCATTTGTAGCCTCTTCCCTTAGAAATTCAGGCCAATGTACCAGCCTGCCGTAGAACAGAAATGTCACCGACACCCAGCAAAACTGATGAGCTCTTCATGATTCTAAAACAATTCCAGCTTGTCCCATGGTGACCTTCACTGATAGCCCCCTCAGCCTTGCTCCCCCTTCCTTCTAAAAAATGGCAAAAGAATTTGGCTTAAGAGTTTATAACATCTGGATTTCTTGAGAAAAGAAAAATCCCTTCCTTTCAGCATAAGAGAAATGCAGGAAGACCAGAAAATGCTGTCTCTAAGGGAAGGCCAGGAGATAACACGCTATGTTGTATTGCTGTGCTGAGTTTTAGCTTCCTCTTGAATAGCTCTGGGGTTTTTTTTGTTGTTTTGGGTTGGGGTTTTTTTGTGTGGTTTTTTTTTTCCCCTCTTTTTTTTCCTTTTTAAGCTTCAGTGGTGGGATTTCTATATTTATGATCCAGTTATGGACTATGGGAACCTACCCAATGGGACTATGACCCATTAAACTAATACCCAGCATTAGTCACTGAAAGAAGCCTGGGAAGTTAGCCACAGAGCTGTTTAAAAAAACAAACCTGATATAAAGTCACTGAGTCACTACTCAGAGCTCTAAAGTGTCTTTTTTCCCCTCCTCTTTTCCTGAATCTTACTGCCAGCTAATTATGTAAGAACAAAAATGCTTATTTTACAAAGCATGAGGAGCGGGGAAAGGCTTTAAGGCCTGACTGAGGGAATGCCACATTGGAGATGCCTCAGGTTTTTGTTCTTAAAAGAGAATTCAAACTAATTGACCTTCAACCCACCGCAAATGTTTAATGCTTAACATTTAACTTTATAACTGGGGACTGAAATACAGGAACTATGTCTATCTAGAATCAGCTTTTTTGAAATGAGCAACTGATCTGTTTTTATGATGTGGGAATGGGAAAAACTAAGGCTGTTGCATTTGGGGAAGATCTGGATACCTCATACAGAAGGCTGGTATGTATTAATGTGAACAGATACTTAGCAAGTCTAGGTGCAAAACTGGCTCTTTTATATCACTGGTTATTCCTGCTTTTGGCTGCAAAGATTTACTGGAAGACATATCCTTTTCAAGGTATTTTAGATACTGCCAGTTCTAATGCATGCCAGAAAACAGAATGGCAGATATATGGAAAATAAAAAAAAATTATCAAAAGCAGAAAACAATGCTAGTGTAACATTAAAGGTGTTGCTTTAAGTTTTAAAACACTCAGGAAATGTGATATATGTGCAAGTAGGACAGCTAGAAATGTTATACAGTTAAGAAAAAATGGTTTTGTCAACATTTGGACAAAAAAAGTAACAAAATTTTAATGAAAATCAACTCTTTATCTTTCTGTAGCTCCACATAGAATTAACTCTACCATGTCAGGCCTGCACAATACAGTATCTACTAAATATAACTGTCTCAGTGCAGCCTACCAATAGATTAATACTTGTCTGATAACACCCTCCTACAGCCCCCCAGATGTGGAAATTCTAGTCCATAAAAGTATCCAAGACAACCTGTAAGGAAACAGTAAACTCCATGTGCATTGGAGACAACTAAACCTGCATGTTGGAAAGGCCTTCAAACCTTTAAGTCAACATCTTTAGGTCAGACTCGAGTCTCTGGTGACTAAGCCCTGTTTGGGATTTAGGCCACCGCTACTCAGGTGACACCTCCATCACATGGGGGTTGGAGTGTAGCAACTGAAGCAAAAAAGTAGATGTTTAATTCTGTATACTTTCCCTTTCAATTTCCAGTCCTCCTCATTTTCTGATTCTTGGGCCCTTTTGCAATCAAACTCAAAACCTTTCAAAATGCTTCCAAACCCTTTATTTTTTTTTGGTTGAATTTATATTTCAAAAATCCATGGGAAAATGCTGACCTCACATAAAATCTGATAGTACTGCGGGATACATCTGAAGAGGACTGTAATTCCACAAAAGTTAATAATGAGATGAATTAGTCCTAAATCTCCGACAGTGATGCTAAAGTAGGCTTCATTAATGTTATTGACTGTGATTAATGGAGTTAACAAAGCTAATGAGGTTTATTTACTTCAACGTATAGAATACTATTTGTAGGCTTCCCAAACAGCAGCACGATGGTAGCATCTAACAGCATTTGATATGTGCAAAGTGATTAAAAAAACATTTGAAATATCTTTTAAGGAAGGAAGAGAAGATGAATGATCTAGTTTAAGTAAAAAGGAAGTAAATGAGAACAAATAAGTGGAGCTGAGTAAATAATTCAGAATGAATAATTTATTTCATATATTTAGCCCTACTTTTTTGCTCATGAGATCCACAGAAGTGAAGAGATTTCCTCAAACCTATTTATCATACAAACTTGATAGCTTAAAGAAAGCCTACACAACAGCAGGACCAGGAGCATTGGAAGCTCAGGCTTCATCATGAAGGTGTGAATGGCTGGGTAAGTCAGGTTGTGTTACTTCTGTTCTTTCATTAACTAAACTGACAAAGATTCCAGCACCAGTAATTCTCAGCTTGACAGATAAATGCCAAGTATTATCAGTATTTATTGTCAACCCTAAGAAAAACTCCGGCTGTGATTGGAGCCTAATGCTTCAGGGTATTTGCAAATATACAACAGAAATATCATGTTTGTCCTCAAGGCTGTCTACACTAATGGGGTCAATCCTAGGATGCCATCAAATCCTATATCCTGGTCTGCTGAAATATATCCAGTAAATCCCTTTTCTCTCTAGCTCAATCCCTCTTTTGAATTCTCAGTTCTGCTCAGTTGCTGCCTGATGTACAGTGCAGCATATCTGGAGCTTTCACCCATTTCTCAAGCCTCCAGCTCAAGCAGGACACTGCCAGCAATGCCAGAACTCCTTTTTCTGATTTCTGTTTTACACCTCACCTTCTAAATCTGCTAGAACTAAATTAAATGACTTCTAGAAGAAAAAGCAAATAAATATGCACACTGATCCTTTGAACAACTCTTCAAGCCAACCTGAGATACACTTATGCAGTGCTTAAGGGGACGAAAAAAAAAAAAGCACCCTAAAATCCCACAGAGAATAACCTCTAAATCAACCCTAAGTACCAATACAAACTCAGAGTCTACAGGCTAAAGTGCTAACCCTCCCGACTCCAAGGTGACACTAGTGGTAGTCCTTGTGGCTACAGCAGTTTTCTTGGATGAATTAAGATACAGAACCCTTGGAAAAAAGGTGACTGAGGCCTACATGATGTTGAGCATTTTTATTTACCAGGGATGCTAGTGAATGTTGATGCTCTCAGCATCTCTTGAGCACCAGGCTCAATAGATATACAGACAGCGAGAGGAAGCAAAACACAAACCTTGGAAATTCCCTTGTTAAAAGTGCATGTGCACATAAAATTGGACACATATGGCATGAGGATGTAAAAGGTACATGGGGAGAGTGAAAACGAGTAATGGAAAAAGCATACTGCGTTTGCTGTATGGACTACATTTATAGCCACAAATCATAGAATTGTTTATGTTGGAAAAGACCCTTAAGATCATTAAGTCCAACCATTAACTTAGCACTTCCAAATCCTCCACTAAACACCACATCTGCACTTCTTTTAAATACCTCCAGGGATGGCAATTCATCCACTTCCCTGGGCAGCCTGTTCCAATGCTTGACAACCCTTTCGGTGAAGAAATTTTTCCTAATATCCAATGTAAACCTCCTCCGGAGCAACTTGGGCCATGATTACCAACAAACGATGACGTGGTCTATTTGGAGAAAAACTAGAACAAATGCAAAACAAAACCAAAAAAAAAAATCAAGGCTTAATTGCATCAAAATTTTTCTTGTTCCAGCTCACCCCATTCTAAACTATTACCTTCCAAACAAATATTAAAGCAGTCAGACATGTTTTACTTTGGTTTGAATCAAGCAACTGCACTCAGCTATCTGAGGTGGGTACTTTTCTTATAATATAAATCAGAACATATTGAAATCAATGGGAGAATTCCCTTGGCTTCAAAGAAGACAGGCCTGATTGCCTGTTATTAAAGAAACTGCTTCATTTGCTCTGCACATGTAAGCCTACCCCATCTCTGCACTGTGGGAACATTGGTCAATTGACCTCAGATGCCAGGCTGCTTCTCTCCTTGTACATGACGTACCTTTTTTGGTTGAGGGATAGTGCAAATAAATAATATTTTCAGGTCATGTCACAGACTTCTGAAGTTGTCCTGGTAGCTATCAGTTCCTCCTAATCCTACTAGTTCTTGCCTGGAGCACAATTAGCCTGATAAACAAAGGAGGTGTGAAAAAATCTAAATTTCCCCTCCCTATGGAAAATTTGAGTTTTGAATCAAATTCAGCCATAGTGAAAAGCATTTCTTTTTTTGTGTGAAAACCTAAAAAAATTCCCATAAGGAAATTTCTGAATTTGTATTTTTAGGTAGCTTTCATAGTAAACTAAAATGTAATTAAAAATTTCAGAATCAAGAGAGTTTTCTTCCCAGATTTCAATGAGATTTTTTTTCCCCTGCTTGATCAGTTTCGTAGGTTAGCCGGGAATATTAATGATCCCAAGGAGATCAGTGTCTACAAGGAGCTCTGCAAGGTACCTGCAAAAGCACAGGTGGGACTGACGGGCTGTACTGCTGAGGAGGAGCTTGTGTGGGGAGGGATGATTCAGCCTCCCAGACTGAGGCACCTACATTTGGTGTCTACATGCACATGTCTAGATGTGCACTAGGTGCCCAAGCTCTCACTGCAGTCAATGGGAATGGGATTCAAGTGCCAAAACGTATCACAGGAGAAGCCCTAGTTTACCTCCCCGGTCTCCACATGCCACTTCTGAAGGCCTTGTGCAGCCCTATGTCCTGGGTCATACCTCCCAGGCCCACATGGATGTCTCAGATACCCTGGAGCATTTCAAATAACTCTAGATGTTAGTACTTTTGAGCTCAGGCTGCAAGTAACCACAGTGAAGATGCTAATAAAATAGACACCCTATATTACATACATTGCTTCAATTGGTAAGAATGGATAAAATAGATGAACACTACCAAATGCAAAACACATCTCCATTCCCAGCTCCAGCCTGTGACTCTCAGATCTACACGGGTGATAGAAGGGAAGCATTTCGCAAGGGGGGTATGAAGAATCAGCATTTCTAGAGGTTTGCTGTGAGTTTTCTACTGTAATTTGGGATTGCACTGGCCCAGTCTGTGATAAACCAGTTACAATACGCAGGGACACAAAGAAATGACAGACAAAGAAACAAAGCACAGGGAAGCTAAACTGTGATTTTCCTCCCCTTTTAGTCCCTTTGGGATGAATTCACTGTTAATCCACCCAAAGCATTATTAGATCTCCACCAGCAGGTGTTTCTGATGCAGAAACTCAGGCCACTGATGTCTTTTGCACTGTCTGGAGGCCCTGCCATTGCCTGTTTACTTGCAAGGCTTTTTTTTTTTTTTGAGAGAGAGAATCTCTGGCCCTGTGCCCATTCTCCCTTTATAGCTTCTCCAGCAGAAACGTGTTGGAGGTCATTGTGAAAGGAACTGGTCAGAATAGGGCATGTTTAATAACAGATTTCAGAAAAACAGGCTGAAGTTTTTAAAAAGCAATCCAAGATCTGATTGATTTATCAGTGTCTGTCAGTGAGCTTCTGCCTTCCATGAATCTTTGCTAAGACAGGCTGCGCACGATTTAAGGGACAGAAGCTGTAGGCAGCTCCTGAGATTAGTAATGAGAGAAATTTCTTGGTCAGTTTGTGCAATTTTTCTCTTTCTTTTTTTTTTTTTTAGGAGGTTGAAGTAGAATGAGTTTCCTGGCCTCTGCTGGCAAATCACTCATGGCCCACCCCACTCACAATAAGGCTTCCCACCATATTTCCCCCGTAGGAAACCTGGTGCTCCTGGCACTGCTGGCCCTGTCATTCTCATGGGTCCTTGAACAAGGTTTAACATTGAAATGCAACATTTCATCCGGTGAAACATGCAGCAAAACCACATTGTGCGTTGTGCAGATGCTTCTCAAGGAATTTACATGAACTTAATCTCGCTAAACTCTTACAAGATCCTACAAACTGCACCATAGGGGACTTCTCTGCTGGCAGCTTTTTATATTAAAACCACATCTTTACAGAAAGCCTTTCATTTGAATCCTTAATCACACGAATGAGCTGGCTTTTTATTATATTTTTTTTTTAGCACTGTCAGACAGCATAGCATCCTCTTGTCCGTCCCTGCCCTTGGGGACCACGCAGCTCAGCAGAGGCACAGTGTAGCAGGACTCTGAAATGCAGCCTGTGCATCTATGTTGTCCTTGTTGGAGGATGGGTTTCATGGCAATGACACTTTGTTGTAAGGAGTCAAAAGGATAGCACAGATTTCAGGAGCCAAGAAAGTGCTAATGAGAGCCCTTGAAACCCCCAGTAACTTGGATGAAAGTCTTGTCCGCTTTATTCCCCTTCTGTCACTTAACTAAACTTTCTACCGGCTATAGTTGAGCAGAAAGGAAAAAGCTGTCTTGGTATCTGTAGCAAAAAGGGTTTTCTGATTGAGTAGGAAAACTGGTGCCTTTTTATGCAAAGTGAAGCCCTTCTGGTTGGGTACAACCTTTTGCTCATTTTGCAAAGGGAGGAATGAATCCTCCAGGTGCATCTCAGTAGCTCAATGGAGCCTTAAAAGGTTTGGAACTTACTCCTGCATGCAGATTTTCTGAGAGACTCCAAGATAAGCATCTCCCTTGTGATGCTTTTAGGTAAATACTCAGAAGAGCACAGTCCACTGGACTGCATCCAAACCTTATTCATTTGGCACTATGGTTGTGGCTTATACATTTTGAGCTGGGTCTGATGGTTGATGCTGAGCTCTTGAAAATTTGGCCTTCTTGTGACTTGCCCAAGGTCACAGTGGAGGTCAGTGGCAGAGACGAGAAGCAGACTCAGATCCTGAAACAATTTGATCCTGGCTATTAACCAAAAAAAACCATGTTCGCCTTCATTAGGCACATAGTGCTGAGCCCATAGGAGGTATTGAAGATAAAAACTGAAGCAAGAGATCCCATTTTGGATCTGGTTATCTCTAACAGAAAATGAAATGGGCACATATATACAGAATCTTCTGTTTCCTCTTACCGTTTCATCTGATTAAATGAAAGCAATGTGAGAAAACCTGCCGTAGGCCACAACATCTTTTAGGTCTGTGGAAGGAAAAAAACCCTTATAGCTTTTAATGAGGTCATGAGATTTTACCCTCTGTAACCACTAAATCCATCACTTTGCAACAATGAAGATAATTTATGATTGCCTCAATTGTTTCTTTTATTTATGGGACATTTTTAGTATGGAATTTAATCAAAGAGATTAAATGTCATACTACCTATTACCTTGCTGTTAAGATATTAATCCTATAGAAAGACGTATCAACCTCTGGATTAATCACAAAAGGAAAGAAGTATGATGGCAATGCAATTGCTTTAGGATTCATGATTTTTTAACTTATTTAATCGGGGCAGAAGTCGAGATGTCACCGACTCTCGTAACATACTTGTTGTTTTTCAGAATTAAGAAAGGATATGAAATTAAGTAGAGTTAGGCCTTGATTTAACAAAGTGCTTAGCATACACTTAACTTTAATGTGCTTACCTTGACTTCAGTGAGACTTATGCCTGTGCTTAAGAGCTGTATAAAGCAGGATTAAATCACTTGCTTAATTTTAAGCATCCACTTAAGTGCCTTTTTGTAGGTTGAGATTCTGTAAGCTAAGTTACATATTTGACAGGTTTGCCAGCTTAATAGTATAATTTCAAAGCTAAGGAAAGGAATAAATATGCTGCCTATATTTATATCACATTTTCTATACAAAATGGTTTCCCAAAGTCCTTTATGAACCATAAACTGAACTACATTTCAGCAATTGATTTCAAAGCCTTTTCTACTGTAAGAGCATAGCACTGAGAAGAAACACGATGAGAGAGAGCACAAAGACAAGAAGTTCAATATACATTTGCAGGAGCTATTGTAAATTGAGGGGGAAATCTGAGACCACAAGAGCATAGGAACATGGTGTTAATTTGTAGTTTTAATCTATTGATGCACTTTTTAAAAGACCTGGGTCAAGTTAGCACACTGTTCCTGCAGAAGCTATTTGCCATCACAGAAAGTAATGATCATCACAGCATTATTAAGAACAAAATCTCATTGGTGGCCTTATCTGAGATGCACTTCCATTACAAGCACCATGTTCTTTTCACTGAGAAGCGAGTAAACACGATATTGTCCAAACCAGGCACGGGCAAGCCCATTTCACAGGCATTTACTGTTTATTGCACCAGTGATGTTCTTTCTGGATAGGTCTAGTTTTCTAGTCCTCAGATCAGCCAACTCACTGCAGTTTCCCCACAGCTGGCCAGACTTCTTTTTCAGAAGTTGTTGGGTGGGTCACTGTTTTCACCAGGCCTCCTCTCAGTTCTACACTTTGCTTCTCTCCAGATAGCCTTTTTCATCTGTGCTGACCTAGACTCAGACAAACGTAGCCTCTTGGAGATCATGCACAAAGAGCTTTCAATAGCACCTTCAGAAAACAAGTCATCTAGCAGCTGCCTGAAATGTAACCTATGGATTAAAATTTTCCTGAAAGTATTGGTACCCAAAGTAAGCTTTGTATGTGCATAAGTGGTGCTAAATAGCTAATTGGTTTTGAGTCAAGTCTGACAATGCCACCTAAGAACTCCACTACCAAAACCTCGGGAGCCCCTGTCCACTCTACACCACATCAGTAGAATGACCTTGTCCTGAGGCCTTGGAGTTAACAGGATCAGGGTATAATTTTTAAGTGAAGGCCAAAAAGAATTATCAGTACCTGTGATATATATTAATTAGTGAATCCCCCAAAATTCCCAGGGAGCGGGTAGGAGTATTTGAAATGTTTTCACGTGAAACAAGACTGTGATATACCACATCTGTAATGGCTCCTGTCACCATCTGCTGAATGGCTGTCCGCTGAGGATGACCTTGACATTGCTTTAGCCCTTCCTAACATCAGCTAGGTCAAACCTGACTGAACTAGAGTTGAAAGAGTAGTGAACAAGTGCTGCCTGTTTGCAGTTTCACATGTCCCTCCCTGCATAGACTACAAGAGAAAGGTTTTCTAGGACACAGGCCAAGAGACTGTCTGGCTTTACTTTGGCTTTCCAGCCTCATTAGGGCAAGGAGCACAGGGACTATCTTGCCATGTCATCCAGGAAATGCACAAAAAGCCTCAACAAAAACCATCATCTGGCAACAATGAAATATTCAAACAGGTTTGCAGATGACAGTGCCTGTTTCTGACGGGAGAATATTGTTTGGGAGAAGTTATTTGCACAAGCCAGTGAATGATTGATGCAAGGCCAATGAAAGATTGATGTGTGAAAACACTGAGCACATCTGCCCTAATTGAAAGTCCTGGGTTCCCCAGGATTATGGGAGGGAAAAAAAAATCCTGCCTGTGAGATTCACACTGTCATCCTGTCCTCCGGAAATTTTCTAATCACTCATCCTACCTCTTATTTTCATGCTGATAGCTCCTTGATGCCTCCATCAAGATTATCATGGAGTGACAAACCGTGCATACATAGAAGACTTGGTAAGAAGTCAGGCTGGAAGCAGAGTAGTCATGGAAAAGGAAAGCAGTAATGTGAGGGGAACCAATGAAGAAATCCAGGGCTTCTGGTTTGTCCTTTAGCATCCAGCTCACTAGCCAGTGTCAAAAGTGTCATACAGATCTATTCTGCTGTTTTATGACCAACAATTGACTACATAGGTTCAGGAGAAACTCTTATACCCTCTTATGGTCCTTGATTCCCCTGTACTTAATGTTTAAGAAACTCAGAAAATTCTAATATCTTGAAAGTCGTGTCTATGCACGATCTGCAATTCAGACATGCCAAAATGGCATCAGATAGATTGTTCCTGTAGAATTCTTTACAGAGACAGAAAGATATAATTCAGGGATTTATCAGATAAAAGGCCAATCTGGACTCCCTTTTGGAATTCAGAAGGCTTCACTATTTCCGAGGTTTAGTCACATAGAGCTTGCAAGCTTCACAGTGACATCTCACTGACAATATAGCCAAGATGTGGCCAGTTGAATCCCCCTCTGAAAAATTGTGTTGCCTCTCACATGCAGCCAAGTCACACCCAGTACATGCCTTCTAGTACACACTTGACACATAACAGCACATTATACAGTGGTATATTCCCAGTCTCCTTTTCTTACCACAGTCTGAACTTCTCCCTTCAGTGCTTCAACCTCCACTCCCTGACCTCCTCTAACAGACACCAATATCAGTGCCCTTCTCAGTGCATGGATTATCTGTCACCTTCAAGGCCAGGTGCACCATTAGGAAACACCAGTGAACCTGCCCAAAAGCATGAAGTCACAAGCATTAACTCACAGCCAGGGTTCACTGACAGTTCACAGCATTTCTTGCAGCCAGGATCTAATTAAGGAGAGTGGAATGTGTTTAAAATATTTTAAATCTTATTGTTTTCCTGCTAATTCTGCTGGTGCCACAGAGCACCAGCAGCTAATTAGTTAATGATACTGCAATAATAGGCACAAACTGAATCACTAGAAAGCTTCAGTCTCACCCTGGAATGGATTTCTTTGCCAATATTAACAATACTGTCCTCTCCTCAGAGTTACAGGACAGTAGATGGCAAGAGACATGGTTCTGAAGCCTGGAAGGGATCTATCCTTCCATAAGGTGATGGTGTATATAGACTGGTCTTCCCTAAACTTTGTAGACTTTAAGACAGACAGCAACAAAAAATAAATGCAGAAATAATTGCAGACATGATTTTCTGTAAAGTATTCAGTAATCTCAAATAATTAGTTTTTTGAAAGCTACTGGGAGACTTTCCTGATATCATTATTTGATATCCGGTAATGCCTGGGAGCTCTGTATATGAACATTCCATCCCCAGAGCAGACACTGCACAAGCACAGAACAACAAAAAAACATTTCTGGTCCCAGTGATCTTTCACTGGACACACTCTGTCAGACTAAATCTAAATATTTATATTAAATCAGTTTTCCCCCAAAGAAGCCCATACACAACACCCAGGGCTTCAAACTGAAGTGTTTTTCTGATTACTAAATGCCTCAAGGCAGCTGTTCATTTCTGTTCTGCTAGCAAAGTAAAAATAAGGGGGTGCAGGGTCATGAGAAGGTTTAATCTTCATTAGTCTGTAACATGCACGTTATATTCTGATCTAGGGAAAAAGTTTCTATTGAGGTGGCATTAGGGTGACATAGCTGTCACCGAACTGGTTGATTTGGGCACTGAGCAAGCACTGCACTGCTATATTCTTGCAGTTCAGCAGAAGTACTATTTTTTTTTTTTTTGCATAGTCAAATAACAGAAAGTGACTTTATCCCTTCTGCTGGCCCTTCTTTGAGCAGGGGGTTAGAACAGAGTCCTCCAGGGTCCCTTTCCAACCTCGGTGACCCCATCCTATCCATGGTAAATGCCCTGTCTCCACTCTCTAAAATAGGCTTTCCCTTCCCAGCATCTTCTGGAGCCCCCATAGCTTGGCCTCTGTCCCAAGAGAGCTCAGCCTTTGATTTTTCCTGTCCTTCTGGTCTCTTATTTCACAGGTTAAAATCAGAGGATTTCTTTTCAATGACATTGTTTTTGAAGAGGCTTGGGGGTGTCTGAGGTGTTGCTGTACCAAAGGCTATGCTTGTAAAAATACTTTTGGGAAGTGTGAGCTATCCCTGCTCTCCCAGTAAGAAAACAGCAGTTCTGTTTTAGGACTATATTACGTGTTGTTTTTACACAGTAACAAAAAAGGGAGGACTGTCATTGTAACATCGGCTCCTGATATTGGACTGTAATGAAGTGTAAATCCAAGCTGAGTAGGCTATAAATTGTATTATACCATTGCTCCTCCTGACCCTATGCTCAGCCAAGTTTTCCATTACAAAGACCCTATATTCAGGAGTTTATATCCTGGCTATAAAAGTTTAGTCTAAGCTGAAAGTTGGCATAAATACCATAACTCCAGAATGAATCTTTTTTGTAAACTTGATAATAGCTTGTAATACACTTCAACAGCATTTTTCATTGAAAAAAAAATGGAGTGTTTAAAACACTTCACCCTCCATGGAAGCAGTTACCATTGGAATTGCCTTCTTAATAGGCAGAGTGAAATATTGCTTCTAGTTTGTTTAATCTGCAAAGGAAAGGCTGGGTTTTGATGCCTGGTTTGGTAAGCTGGGAGGAAAGAATCCGATTGATTCCTTTTTCTTTTTTTACAATAGACTGTCACAATGATTATAAACTGCTTTAAAAGATTTATAAGTTCTGAGCTAGTTCTAACTTTAGTTATCAATAACACAAAAACCAGAAGCAGTATATTAAAAAAAATTCTATTTGTATTTTTAAAAGACTTTTGTCCCCCCTTCTTTCCCACTTGCATGTTTCCACCCTTTAAATTTTCTCATTTCAAACATTTAAGTCAAATCTGTTTCTCTCCCTTTCTGATTTTTAGTTCAGTTGATTTGATCACCTGAATCCCATATTATTGTCCCTATTCTCTGCACAGATTAACATCACTTGAAGCACCAGCAGATGGATACAAGAATTCCACTGTTAACCCATGAAGAGCAGACACCACCCAATCTCTTCTTGACAAAAATGGGTTCTCAGGAGCATTTGCCATAAAAAAAAAAAATCAAAATCTGATCAATAAATGAGTGAAGGTAAATCACAGACTGTTGCTGCGGATGTCCCCAACAGTGTCACATTAAATAACTCCAGACACAAAGTGGGCTCATATTGGATTAAATCCAATCCAGGCCAGTCTCAGGGGCTTTGCCCTGGAGCAAGACGTTATTTCAGCACTAATCACCTTGGTTTCGATTACTTCATTTTGAAATTCTCACCCCAAAGCTCCTGTGATGGAAATCCTCCTTGAAGGAAGCAGCCCAGGATGTAAAGCTGTGATCACTCAAGCAAGAGGGATGCTCAGGGACACCAGTTTTCCCTGTCTCTTGCTTACACATGTACCTCTTGTAGAAGGAAGCAAGAGGTGTACGCACAGCTGACAAGATAATCCCCCATAAAAGCCTCCTGACTTGATAAATATCCTCTTCTCCCAGGAGGATGCATTGTTTCTTTGCTATTTCGGACTAATGAGTGCTGATTGTGATACAGATCTTAACATGACCTGGTCAGCAGCCAGGTGAAACTCTTGTCAATTTTTTTCATGTACACATGGAAGAGGCAGAATTAAAACCTTCCTGATACCTAATGATCCACAAGGTAAGTGGGAGGAAAGGGGAGGAGGAGTGATTAATCTCCCACTGTTTAGCATCACCTCATTCTTTACAGAGAAACACCTCTTAGCATGAGAGTTTTATAGATTATATTGTCATCCAACACCTCAGTATGCACATCCCTGATCCCTGTGGGGAAATCTAAGGTTTCCTGCTCAGTAAAAATCTCCTAAAGTTTTACTCCCTGCAGCACACAGAGCTCTTTCACACAGTATTTCCACCTGGGCCGATGCAGCTCTGTGCAGGCTCCAGGCTGGCAGCACAGCAAGACGAGCATGAGAAACCCCCACCAGGGATTTGAACTCCCTCCTCTGAGCTTTGTTAGGAGAACGCGGATTTGGCTTCTAGAAACCTGCTATTCATGCTGGGGGATGTAGATGGCTCAGCAGCACTGAAGGAAGGCACTGCCTTATGGGGCAGCCCAGCTGGCTCTCCTTATGTCTGAAGCATACAGTCTGCTACAGTCTCTGATACTCTGCAAGGCTGACAAGGACTGATAGCCATTTGACATATAAAGTATGCAAAGGGAGGTGATCTCACTGTTTCCTGACTCTTCAGTGTCTGTAGATACTTCTTTTGCTGAGTACTTCTGTCTTTAGTCCCTTCCCAAGATAAAAAAATTAAAGGAACAAAGTTTGCAGCAATTGGCATCATCTCTCTGCAGCGTAAGCTTTAAAACATGCAGGGAACAAACTGCCTCCAAAGATTAGAGTCCTTTGTTATTTACTTCACACAAACTCTTTGCTCTGGTGTTTTTCCTCCTCCTTTAAGCAGGGTTCTTTCTAATGTCATCACACACTTAAGGGCATGCTTGCACTGCTAGAGAACATGGTGCAGCCTTATACTAGGTAGCAGTGACTGTACGGAAACCAGGAGCATGTACCTTGCCTCTCAGGACAGGTAAAGCAAGAGGTGAACTCTGCTAAGCTGCTATTAGCACCCTAACAACTCCAACGGTGGCTCTGGATACACTCAGAGACGGACCTCTGGGTCAGGTGTTTTAGAGTTCTTGCTTGGGATGCCTCTGTGAAAGGGGTTGTATCCTCCTTATCAGATCAAGCCCAGTAGTGGCCAGATGTGATGCAGTGAGAAGGTTATTAGACAAGAATCAAAGATAGATCTACAGCAAATGCAACTCACTGCTGTCTCTGGCTACCTGCCCTGACTGCATCCCAACTGACTGCTGGAGTAAGAGGTGGCTGTGCACACCCTTTTCCTTGGATCCTTACCTGAGGAAAGAAGAAGCCACAGGTAGTCCCATGATTTCCTCCTGTCCATCCTGTGGGATGAGGTCTCGTCAATACACGTCTTCCTCACTGCAGGCACACAAAGGATGGACTTTCTTCCTTGTCTCCTCACTCTTTAGTAGCAGCTCCTCCAGTATTCCCCGTGCTGCTGTAGTCAGTCCTTCCTCCCCACTTGTCTCTGCCTTGATATCAGGGAGCAGCAAGAGCAGGGCTGCTCCACAGTAGAAGGCAAACTGGGAGCTGAGGAAGAGCACGGCATCAGTGGTAACAGGGTCTACCAAGAGCTCCAGATAAAGCAAGGTGATACAACAGGTCCAGGGGCCTTCCAAGGAATCCACATAGGAATAAAAGGAGACAGAGACAAGGCTGTAGCCTGGGTTCAAGGTCCAGCCATGAGACACTGCTGGAGACAAGCCACCTACACAACACAGGGGCAAGTCAATCCAGAAAACAAGCTCTGTAGCAGAGCTGAAAATAAATACATCCACAGCAAAACTCAAGGAAGGACTGACATCCCTGGCCTGAGATTAAATAGATCCCTTGGGCCCAGGGGAAGGGTGTGGATGTGGGTCCCAGGTGAAGCTGGTCAGGGTCATTAAGGCCTATTAATGCCCTGACACCTAATTACATTTTTCAGGCTTCTGGGACTGCTTCTCCCTCTTCTGTGCACTGGGGTCCCAGCTAGTGCTGGGACCTGATGGTGATATTGCAATGCAAATATCAAAGCAGTTAATCTGTTATGTGAATTAAATTCATGTCAGGTGCTGCTTGATGGGTGCCCACACAACCTGCCACGAGGAGTGCAAGCTGCTAATTAGCACCCATGTTGGCTGGCAGGGTAAGGACACCAAATGTGTGAATGGAATACAGAGAATAAACTACCCACGCTGGGAAACTGCGAGTTGACACAGTCTTTTCCATGCCAGGTTTTCTGTGGACTAATAACAGATATCATCAAAAGACTTGGGAACTCACAGTGCTGTAGCATTCCTGATACAGGGGACTGCGAACAAAGATGTTGGTTAAAAAAAAAATATTAAAATTTACAGGCAAAGGTACCTTAAGAGACAGGTGCAAACTACACAAAACCACTTCGAATTATGTAAAAAAAAAAAAGGTAACACAAACAAGAAAAATGGAAGCTAAACTGTTTTGGTCATTTACATTGGGTTCTCGGTTGCTCTGTAGCCTACTCTGCTGGCGATATGGGTAGATTCTGAGCTTCTAACTGTATTGATTTTCTTAGCAGAAAAAGCCTACGGTTATCTAAACAGTTTAGTTTCTTGCTTCTTGTGCTGAATTCATTATTTTCTTTCTGCCTGAATATAATACTTTACTTTGCACATGCAGTGTCAATCCATAACCCGAGCAGAAATTGTCCGCAGAATCAGCTAACAGTTGAGGCCGGTGCGTGCTCTGGTGATTAACAGATCAACACTCCTACAACCGACAAAGATTTCCATTAGAGCTAGTCAGAGGGGCAATGGGCCAATTACTGGTGGTGTCAGTGAGTGCAGTTCCTAAATTTGGCCAAATGTCTTTATTTCTGGAGCTGTGTTCAGCCTCGCAGCACTAGCAAAATGTACCCTTTGAAGATATTTCCCACCAGGGCAGCTGGTACTGACTTTGCTGAAATGCTTTCAGTGCTTTCATCCCAAAAACAGAACAAAGGAGAAACAAGAGGAGTTTCCAGGTCAGAAACATAATAATTTGCATACTAGGTCATCCCATCTGTGTCGAATCCCTTTCATACCTGAGATTTCAGAGGGAGGTAAAAAATCTCCTACGGGGACTGGTACACACAGAAAACTTGGCTCACCGCATGCAGCATATGAATGAGATGTGATTCCCCTGCAGCTCAGGCCACCATAAATCACCGGCCAAACTACTGCCTCGGAGAAGTTATTTGGGGCAGAGTAAATCCATTTCTCTGGGGAGGAGGTGTGACGGAGTGGCAGAGGACGTGACACTCTCGTGGGCAGAAGCGTTTCAGACTCCCCAAACTCCACGCAACAGCTCTGGTCCTGCATCCATCTCTTGTCTGCGCTGGAGCCAGAGCTTTTAGGAAAGCAGATTCTGGAGCTGAAGGCCCCATGGTACAGAGCACAGAGGGGATTTGGCTGCCGAGCAAGGCATGTAACCCTGAGCAGCTCTTCTTTGCCCCAGGAGGAGGCTGAGACTTTTTCAAGTCAGCTTCTGGTACTCTGTCCTTCACCTTCTACATCTTCACTATCCACCGCAAACTCCTCTCCGTGACCAAGCAGACCGTTGCACGCCTTATGCCAAATGCATAAATGGTGGGGACTGGCCATGCTTGGGTGCTGCTTGCCACCCTACTTCACGTCCTGTGACCTGCGCCTGCTTAAACACCAGCGAGCAGCCACCCCATCTCAACAGGCCTTGGCCACCTCTCCGCTGGTGCCAGTGCCTGCTGTAACTGCCATGGAAGAGCCCAGCTTGTGAAGCATCTCTCCTCCCAGCCAAGGCCCTTGGAGGCAGCGTTTTATGGACTAATAAGCAGATTCTAGATTAATGGCCAGAATCCTGCAAGGCTGGGGAGAAATCACCACAGGCTGTGTAGGCCGAGCCGGGGCGGGCTGCACTCTGGCTGCTGGTGGGGAAGAGTTATTCTGCTTTGCGTGTGTGTTATATTCAGGGAGATATTAAACTAGCTCTCTTCCAACATTGTCACGGATGCTGCTCTGATCTGCTGCATTAAGTAATTTGTGCTTCTCCCCCAGAAAAGAATTTATTTCCTCGCTGTGCTGGTGTCAAAGCTAATATTAGCGACTGTTACTGAACCATTTTACATCTGCTCTAGCAGCAGCTGCTCCGCAGGAGGGTGACTTGACAAGAGGACAGGGCAGAGGAGAAAAGTCACATTAGGCACTTAACAGGAGGGGTGGGAGGGAAGGGCTGGACACTGTGGGACAGCAGGAGGGGGGCACACAGCTCAGAAGCACAGGGATGCAAAGGAGGAGATATAAATACATTATAAACAGCCCTCTTCCAATACGCATGTCTGAGAGCATGAAATGCCCCACATGAGAAGGGTCTGGTTGTGTAATTGTTACTGGGGAGGCCTGCGGGGATGAGCCAAATTAGCTCTGCTCAAAACCTGCCTGGGAAGCAGTCTGGCAAAGAAAAGAACAATTTGTGGATTTTCTTTTCCCTTGTGCTTTTAAAAACACAAGCTCAGACCATCCTGGTTCTGAGACAAATACGTCAAAGTTCATATTTGCACTTCAGCAAAATAAAGGGGTCCAACGGCAGCTCTGCAGCCTGGTCATCCCAGTAGCTCCTAAAGGGGGACAAATCGAACTGGGGGGCATCTCTTTGCTGGACATTAGGGTGAGACAGAGCCCAGCTGGTAGGAAGTGGTGCTGGTCTGCACGGCTCTCAGCGGGGTTGCAGAGCTTTCTGCCAGGGGCTGTTCCCACACTGCCCACACAGGGTACCTGGTGCTGTATGGCCGATTGTAGGAGCTCTGCTATTAACTTATTTCAATGACATGAAGGGACTTTAAAGGGATACGGCTCTTGTGTTATGTTCTTACCACATTTCAGTAGCTCAGCAGGTGGATGCTGGATCGGGGCAGACGAAATGGAAAGCCATTTGGTCAACAAGCCAAGGATTAAATTGGGAAATTCAAGAGTTTAAGAGTTAAGTATTTTTTTGGTCCACCCTAAAGAGCCAGCCAGGGCTGGAGGCTGTAATGGCGTCTCTGGCGCGGGGAGGGGACAGACCGGTGGAAAGCAACACGGTGGTCACTCTACACCCAACCTTGGGAAGCGTCTCAGGTTTCGCAAAAGCTCTAAATGTTTTTTCTTCCCAGATATTAGCGATTTGGAAAACTTCCCTCCCCCTGCAGTGTTCTGGCCCCTTCCACAGGACACTCACGCCATGGCTGCTGGAAGCAGAAAGGCCCCATGGCAGAACGCGGCCTTCGACAGAAACTGCATTTCCCACTCTACAAAGCTTTGAGATTTCAAAATAAGTTTTCCTTCGGCACAGGGGTGAAACCAAGAACCGATAAGAAACCGGTAGCGTTAAACCCTGCATATAAGTGCATTTTACTGCTTCAAATCCCGGAAATGCTGACGAGGAGAGCGGGGTTCGCGCCCCTCGCCCCGCCGCGCTGGCTGCCAGCCTGTCTTTCGGCGCGGATGCTGCAGGGGGTGCTGGAGATCGCAGTTTCCCTCCCCGCCCCGCCGCCGCCAGCCCCACCGCCGGCTCCAGCAGTACGTGCTGGAGACTTGTTTACATCTGAAAAGATTTATTTACGTTGTAAAACTATCTGCTGGTGAATAGATGAAAAGAAATATGTGAGGGAAACCATAATCATTTAATACTTATTCCGTTTATTTTCTATTCATTTAGCAATGTTGGCATTCTCATCATAATTAAAGGGAGCTGGGTGGCTTTCTAATGCTTTTCCACATGTGTTTCCTCCTTCCCTTTGAAGGTGCTTGGCAGATTTAGGTCATACGTTTTCTTCCTATCGCGCAGCAAGGGGAAGAGGGAAAAAAATTCCCAGCACCAATCTTTTCTAATACTTCTACATTAGTTCAATCCAGCAGAGGTTTGCTCTGCCTCAAGCTAAAGAAAATCTATTAGGCTCTTTAAAGAAGTAAGTCAAAGGGGATGCATCCAGGATAAGGTCAGGCAAAGATGTGCACAGCAGAGAATGATAGTGCTCAATATCATTGCTTTGGCTGCCAGGAAAAGTTCACCCCACGGGATGCCAAACTCCACTTAAACTTGCCTCCTTTCTTCAAATGCCTCTGCAAGCTGGAGGCGAGTGCTTTGCACTTTTTCCTGGCGCTCGCCTGAGGTAGGTGGGAAACAAAAACTCAGATGCCCTGTCCCAGCAATGCAAACTGTGAAGGGGTTGATGCTGGAGCCATCCAAAAGTCATGTTGCTGCTGTCTTGTGGGCCATTTTAGAGCGTGCTTTATAATATACTCATATTTAACAGCTAATGTTAAATTGTGCAGATCATCAGGGCACATGTTTAATTATAAGCAAATAATTTGTGGTTAAGATGGGTGGTTAGACCTGTATCTTTGCACCCACGGCTAGGGATTGTTTCTTCAGTCTAAGATAGCGTCAGAGTTGCCGGAGGTTTCTGCTACACTCAGAGACAGTTGCATCCAGAACAGTTTCAGAAATGAGAATCTTTCAGAGTGTGACTCAGCCCACACAAGACACCACCACTCTGTTGAAGGTCCCATCTGTGCCCGTTGGTGGTAGCAGGGTGTGAGGGCGACAGCTGAAGTTAGACACCTCATGTTGGAGGGAACAAATCCAGAAAGTGCTGCCGAACTGCATCCCGCCTGCTTTTTTTGGAGTCTGGCAGTTGATGCCGTTGCGAGTTCGGCATCAACCTCGTCACGTCTCTCTGATGCTGTCAGAGCCAGGTACCAGTGGCTGTTCCTGCCTTGGTTTTGGTAGAACCCCAAGAAGAGGAACAGTCCTTTTGCCTGTCTGAGGAATGAAGGCAAGGAATGGGGATGCAATGCGTACCTTTCTGCCATTTCTCCTTAGTGTGCTCTGATAGAGCTCCACAGGAGATTGGGGCAATGCTCCTTTCAAAACACCCAGCTTTGGCAAGCAATGCCTTTGCTCCTGCTCCTTTCCTTTGACCATCCCTTCCCTCTCCAAATCTTGGAGCCCTTGCACAGCTGCCTTGTTAGATCTTTAACGTCCTCTGTATTTCAGGTGCTACCCGTGTGCTTCTAAAGCACCGCAGCCAGAGAGGAAAGGGGAAAACTGGTTTCCTTTTGAAATCCCGGTCTGTAAAAGCCTTTTACGTAGCAGCATACCAGGAGAGAAAATATAACTCCAAAGAGGCAGAATACGTTTTAGAAGTGATTTCACTTTCCCCAGTTCAGCAGCTCTGGAGGGCTGGAGTGGGAGGATGCTGCAGGGGGGAGGATAACCTGGGGTGGCATGGTGCTGCCTGGCATCTTAGTCAGCATCAGTTTGGACACGAGCTCAGAGTATAGACTGAACTCTGCATGGTCGCTGTGGACTGATAAATTAAAGGCAGTGGCCAAGAATACCATAAACAGTGGTGGCTGAGGGGCCTGTCCCCAGTAAGTTGATTTATCACAAATTGGGATTTCCAAAACCTGAATCCCTGAAGTGCTCAAGTCGCCAGGAAGGGTTTGGAGCGGCTGTTGGTTGGGCAGCCCTGGCAGCCACCTCTAAACACCCTGCCAACCTCCTGCCACCACTGGAGTCATCAGCCATGGCTTGGGGAGATGTGGAGAGCTGCTTCGAGATGTACGCAAGGTCCGCTTCTCGTGCAGCCTGACTGCAGCCACACTGCCACTGCCCTACTGTCATTATTTCAGCTGTCGAGCTCTGCTAATTGTTCTCCAGAGGAGTCCGATGGCAATGGGGTGTGCTTTGCTAAGATAACGGCAGTTATACTAGCTGGGAGCAAATGACAAGGGCTATCAATCCTCATGCTTCAGGGCACAAACTGAATACCATTTCAGGCGAGGAATAAGCCTGTGCAAACTGTTCTCGACAAAAACAAAGGCATGAAAAATTCACTTGCTTCCTGACAAACTCTCAAGCCTGGGTTGGGCCTGTTAGGATATTTGCAGTTTTGGGGCACAGGAGGGAAGTTAAGCCAAATCCCAGCATAGTAGAATTCTCCAAGTCCCTGTTTTCCCTGTGTTTCCCATGCTGTGGCTTTGGGAACAGCTGTGGAGTGGAATGGGTTTTGGTTTGCAAACCTGGCCCTTACCTGGGAGCGATACTGGGGTGTGAGGGGGAAACTCTGTGCGGATAGCAGTGGAAGAGTCAAAACGTCGACTGGCAGCGCTTCTGCCCTTCTCACCTCTCCAGCTTGGCTCATAAAATCAAAAATATCCATTGAATCATGTCAACAGCAGAGGGTACCCTAATTGCCTCTGCTTCCAGCCAGCAGTTCTTATTCCAAGCTGATATCTCCCAGCAGCTAATTCCAGCGTTGCTTAATCTAATAAACTACAGAGAAATCCCAGTACCTTTTAAAAATCCTTTCTTTGGAGATAGCTGTATCTGATTCTCTAATAAGGATTCTATTAAGGGGAGCCTCTGCTGTGCTTTGTTAAGGAATTGATGCAATTTGATTTTTATTACATGAACAGAGTAACATGGATAGTAGCTGTCTCTGATACAAAGAGTCAGTGCTAAAAGTATTGTGCTTCCTCATGCAAACCAAGATAAAGTAATTAACTTTATATTAAAAAAAAAATCTCTGTTGAGATCTGTTCTGCATAATTCAACACCTTGTGCCAATTAAAGAGAACTTCTTTGGAAAATGGTTTAGGCTGTAATTTTATACGTCCTCAGATTTGTGTGTGAATATACGCGGCTTTATGAATGTTTTGATGGGTATAATTTTTCTTGTAGAGTTTATACATTTATTTGTTTTTATTCAGAAAGTGAGACTTTCTAGAAGAGCTCCCGGATCAGGCCTAAATGTCAGACTTGCTGTCCCTGGCAGGGACAGAAGAATTCCTGCCCAAAACAAGAAAACTCCACCCCACGATCCCCCCTTCTGCCCTCCTCCCACCCCACCTTCCTTTTCCAACCCCTCGGCGCTGGCCTGGGGTTTGGATGGCAGGACCAGGGTGGATTAATTGGCACAAGGACCCTGGTGGTTCACTGGCGTGCTCCTTGGTGCCTTTCTGCATTGCAGGGAAAAATTCTGGAGAAATTTGGAAATACCGACATGAACTGAGGACAAGTTGGGAACTGGCTGTGGACCACTGAGGACATCACAGGCCCTTTCTCCTGTTGGCCGCACATGTGTTTTTGCCTCTGAGAGGATGGTTCCTTCAGGCCCATCAGGGCAGCGGGCAGAGGGGTGAGTCCTGCACCGTGTGTGCGTGGCCAACCTGCTCCCCACCTCTGCGGGGAACAGAGCCTGGAAGGATGAGAAAAGTCCTGAGAGACACATTCAGGGTAGGTGGAAGTTGCCTGTCACCACTGAAAGCCCAGCCTAACTCAACAAACAGCCCATGCTGCTTCCCTCTGAGACAGCTAAGTATTATTGTTAAGAACAATAAAAATAGCTGAAAAATATACAGTCAGAACAAGCCATTTCTTGTTATCCTGGGATGGAGTGCATCAGGATGGTTACTTGATTGATGTGGCTTCCTCAGAAGAAGTGGTGAGGATGGCTGTGATAAATAAAGACAGTCAGTATTGGCAGCAGTAAAAAAAATCCATGGCATGGATGGATTAGGCCAAGACCAAGAGATTAGGTGGTGTGCAATTAACTATTAAATAGGATAAATACCGTAAACAGTAGGTCTAAGTTTTTAAAGGACAAATTGTCAAATAAAGGTCAAAGTGAGAAGTAAAGACAGTTTCTTCTCTCAACAGCCTGTTACTTACCTGGGATGATAAGCTTCACATAAGGGTGTCTCAGTTAAAAGGATAAAAATTAACAATCCTCTAAAGTAGACAAACTCACTCACTGAGCCAGTCAAGAGTCTCATTTCCCCTTTCGTATCCTCAGCTATGCGGGGGCTATAAAGTCACTTATGCCAGTGTTAGGAAGCTAAGCTAGAACAGCAACTGACATGTTTTAGCTGACATTTCTTGAGGCAGTTTGAATTGTCTCAACTAACATCTGGAGGCTGCCCTATCGGGTTTCACTGTGGTGGCTCCCCATGCCGCAGATGGGGACTCTGACACTCAGATTTCTATCCCAGCATTTGGGCTTTCAGTACTTGGAAATTTCCCCCTGCTTACATATACCTATCTATCTATATCTATATCTATATCTATTTATACATCTATATCTATCTATATCATCTACATCTACATCTACATCTATCTATATCTGTATCTAATTCATATCCATATCCATATCTATTTGCTCCTATTTCTATCTAGATATAGCTAGACTATGGTTAAGGTTTTTCCTAATATTAATTCCTCTATTATCATAATATTTCTAAGTGGCCCTAATTAAATAAGATCCAAATTATACACTCCATACATTCCATTACAGTTATTGACAGTTTTTTTGAGTGTTTCTCAGTCATTCGTGTTTCACTCAGTAAATTTTACATGGAGCCTGTGACTACTGATTAATCCAGGGTGCATCTTTTCAGTTTACTCCCAAATTGCTTTAAAGATGTTAATTGGAGCAGAGGCCAGTACGTTCCTTCACCAGCTTTTCCTGAGCAGTTATCGCTGTACCCAGGATGCTCAGCACAGAGTATATGAATATACACACACGCTCACTTTAAATAAAAGACTCTGACCTAAAGAAATTATATATTTAGACAAGTATGACATGCAGTGGGTGGAACAAAATTAGAGTCATCTTCACTCCAAGCAGGAGAAAAGAGGGAGAGAACTGAGACACAAGTATTAAATAACATTAAAAGAGTTTTTTATAGCACAAAAATGAAATTGCTTTCAAAATTCTAGAATAATAAAAATGGTACAGCACCATAAGAGTCATGTATATTTGTATTGGGGTACCTGTAGTAATAGATCTTATATCTGTCCAGAGAGTGCAATATACTACCCAGCGACAAAGAACTTTTACACTGATACAATTTATAAAATGGTATTGATTTAACTCTTGCAGTAGAAAATCATGTCCCCTGCAAGTGAAACAAAGAACAGGTAAAAAATTCTGAGTAGACCAAAGAGTGGTTTGTAGGAGAGCTTGAAACTACATTTAGCTCTTCCAGAGATGCAAGAAAGCGATAATTTGGCAGTTCCATTTTATTTTTTCCTAGACCTTAATATTTAGGAAGGAATCTGCAGAAAAATCAACCCATCAGTGAGTTCATTTATGAAACAATAAGGACTGTTAAAACTAATCCTGTATATTCTTTTAACCCATCTATATGATCCAAAGTGTGATGGTTTCAGTTGCGATAGAGTTAACTTTCATACTAGCAGCTGGTATAGTGCTATGTTTTGGATTTGGGAGGAGAAATAGTGTTGATAGCACGATGGTGTTTTGGTTGTTGCTCAGCAGTCAAGGCCTTTTCTGCTCCTCATTCAGCCCCACCAGCGAGTGGGCTGGGAGGGCACAAGAGGCTGGGGGGGGACACAGCTGGGACAGCTGACCCCAGCTGACCAAAGGGATGTCCCATACCTTGTGATGTCATGCTCAGCATATAACGCTGGGGCAGGAAGAAGGAAAGCAGGGGATGTGATGGCCTTTGTCTTCCCAAGTAACCGTTACATGACAGAGCCATGTTTTCCTGGAGATGGCTGAATTCCTTGTTTTGCTTTGCTTGCATGCATGGCTTTTGCTTTACTTATTAGCCTGTCTTTATCTTAATGCATGCATTTTCTCACTTGTACTTTTCTGATTCTCTTCCCCATCCCAACCAGGGGGGAGTGAGTGAGCGACTGTGTGGTCCTGGCTGCCGGCTGGGGTTAAACCATGACACAAAGACAAACAGAAATCTCAGCCACAGAGGCTGCTTAGCAGAATCTCATTATTTTCTCTTCCTGTTATTAATCAGTTTAGTAATCCCATGAAACCAGCATGTTTCAGTTGGGCCAGAGTCAATAGAGGGAAAGTCATCACTTATAAAATGGATGCAGCTTCCCTCCTGCCCCATCAGACTGTCTAATTCTTTTTATCTAATATTTGCTCTTTGGATCAGGACAAGATTTTTCTTAAATCTTGGCTTGCTTTTTTTTTTTTAAATTATTTTTCTATTATTTTTCAAACCAGCCTGTCAGTCCCTGTTAAACAAGAGGATGAACTTCTGGTTACGGCTCTACCTTGCAAGTCAGTAAAACTAAGTGTTGCCTCTGGCGCTGCAACAGACTAACTGCACCTAGGATTTTTACTGTATTTGTTAAACACTTTTTGTTGTTGTTGTGTTGGTTTTTTTGGTTTTATTTTGTTTGTTTTTAATATAGAATAATCATTGTGCTACAGCCTCTAGTGAGAATTAAAAGTACAAACACTTCAATGTTATTTTACTATTAGTCCTACATATTTCTCCTTGTCTGTGTTGGAATTTGGGCTGCTTTATCTGTCCCAGTATAATAACCTGCTCCATGAGCATCCTAGCTAGCGTAGAGAGTCTGTTGTGGATTTGCGTTTTATATTCCCAGAGCTCTACCACAGTAATGCCGCAGTGCTGAGACCCATTTTTTTTTTTTTCATAAAATTCATTGGACCATCTGGGAGGTCTCTTTTGCTAAGTCAAAATTGCTTAAAATTCTTCATAGATTCAGAGTTGCGGAGGGGAAGGACACACTATAGGATGCACAGGCAGCGCCATCACATTGCCTTTTCCTCCTTTGAGATCTGAGCAAAGCCAGAACAACATCTGCATGCAAATGGATGCAGAAAGGCTGAGTCTTAGGGCCATATTCATGGGATTACAAGCTTAGAGATTCACTGGGCACAAACATTCATTGTTGTGAAGGTCAGACAATGTGCCCATGGATAGTCCTTCAGCCCTAACAATATCAAATAATCTATCAAATCTATCAACAATCTACCAAAACCTCCTTTCACATGAGTAGGAATCTAACCACTGAATTGGTTGCCTTTGGATGTCAGCTTTATGACCTCTTCTTGCAAGAAGGTGGTGTAAAGAGTTCTGTATTGCAGAGGGATGTTTCCTGGGATACATATTAAAGTTATGTTAATTATCCAAAGCACCTGGGGATCCTTGGAGGGAAACTGTTGAAGAAATGTAAAGCATCATTTTTTTACAGAGCATTAGGAAACTTCCAAGGTTTTCTTGTCAAACAGGAATAGCAAGGTTTTGATTCCGAACTTTCTAAAGTAGCCTTTAATAAGCAAATACTTTAAAATGCGAAGGCTATTGACTTACGAACATTTGTAATCCGCTCTCTGTCTGGGGAGAGCTGTAAGCTTCTTCATGCAAACGATGTGAAGAATAGTCTAAAGCCATAGATGGAATGCACCAGGGTAAGCTTTTTAATACGAGAAGCACCAATGAGCTTCTGAAACACATTTTCAATCTTTTTTTTTTTTGAAAATGGATTAGTTGTCTTTTGTTATTTTTAAGCCTTTTCTAGAGATCAGCTGGTGGCACTGATAAATTATCCATGGAGTTAGACAATCTCTGCTAATTCCAAGCACCCTTTTCCATCAGGGAGATTGGTCTGAATGGAAGGTGTTACTTCCCATTGACACGATTTTATGAAAGATTTCCTTATGGTAATGTACTTGCTTCACTTACAATGCATTGCTTTTACATGGCATGTCACGGTGATGGAAAAGAGCATATCCAGAGATGTCACACCAGGGATGTAATGCAGTGAAAAAACCCCACACATGACCTCCTACCCAATATGCACCCCACCGTGGTCCCCTCCCCACACTTATTTATATGAGAACTGGTGTATTTTGAATGCTAATACTGAGACGGATCTGGGACTACCTTCTGTCCTGTTACAGAAGCCAGCTGGATTACCTCAGGTATTGCATTTTAGCAAACAAACTTAACACACAGCATTAAGAGAGTTATCAAACCGTCAAGATTATTTTAGGTATTAATTTTGACATCCCGCTTAAAACATACCTCTTCTTTTATAAAGGGTGCCAATTTCTACTGTAAAATTAGTATTGTCAGAGCAGACTGTAATACCAGATTATTCATAAATCCTGTCTCTAGCAATGGCTGATACAACCTGCAAACACAGTGCAGGAAACCCCACAGTAGTTAATTATGGAGGAGACTGCCCACAAAAGTTGCTTTAACCTCTGCTAGTTAGAGGCTGCCTTAAAGCCTGAGGCATGTGAGTTTATATCCCTTTCAAGCCTTCTATGTTTTATGAAGTCCTTCTCAGAGGATTTTCTGGAGACTAGAGATTTTCTTGCCTAATGAATGTCCATTCTTTCCCCAATACAGTGACATTATTGACTTCTGGGAAGAAGCTTCCCAGGATACTTGTGCAGCAATAAGAAAATTCCTTCCTTTTTGTAAACAGTTAATAAAATTGTCTTGCTTCTAGAGAAACAAAACATGAATATATGTATGGTGTATATATAAAGCATTCATGAAAGGTTTATTTTTAAGTTGCCAGAACATTAAAGATAACTAGCTTTCATTTAATTTTCCATGCTTCAGAAAATGTGATATATTATATGGCTGATCAATGAAATAATTTTTTTTATGGTAAAAGGTCCTAGATTATTTTGGCTGATGCTGTTATTATCCAATATCCTCCTCAGGGAAAGTCTTGAGCTCCGAGCAACCTTGGATTTTTGTCTTTCTTTTAGGGAGTTCAGTTGAGCTGAAGCAGTAAAGGTGAGTATTGACTCAAGAAGTAATTTTGCAATGTTGCACAGCAGAAAGGGTAAGTCAAATTTCCAAAGACTGTACTCACATAACTCAGATTTGGCTTTGGATACTCATCAGCCTGTTCACAGCCCAGTTGTATCTTGGCTTAATTAGCTCAGCAATCACAGTTACATAGGAGCATTTTTGTTGTTATAACAAAGATTTCAAAGTAGACATCCTGCCACACTAAAGGAGATGATCTATGGCAAGCTGTGAGCAAGGACAGCAGCTCTGCCTCTTACTTTTCTTAGTAGGGAAAGGTAGAAAAAAATAATCTATACAAAAGATAGGTAGAAGTGCAAGCATGTCCCCATTAACATACAGTGATCCTTCTGCCTATGGGCTCAAAGTAAGAAATGCCATTTTAAGAATGGGAAAAGAAAAGCCAGATTCCAGCTGCCAGATCTGTCTTCCCACTTTTTTCATACTTGACATTTCCCTTAATTCTTGAAACCAAGCGAACAAATGCATATGTACTGCAAATGATCTCATGGCAACTTGAAATCACAAACACGTAGGTAACCTAGCAAGCAGAGGAAGCAGCTAACCCTGCAAGCATTTGATATTAGAGCAAAACCACATTAGCAAATTGCACCTGGATTTTGTTCCATTATTCTGAACCCTTTAACCTGGAGGGCTGCTATCCAAGAGTTTGATAAAGCACAACGTGCACAACTTTAATACCACTGTTAGGCTCTTATCCACAAAGTGCATTGCCCATGCACACCAAGGTATGAGTGCTAATTACTTTTGTTAAGGCTTATATTTTCATGGTAACTTAATGCAGCTAATGTTCAGGGTAATTCACCATGTTTCAAATACTTAGGGCCAGATTTGACATTTTTCTTTATAGTGCTAAAGCTACTGGAATTATGTAAGGCCAAATAATACCCACTGTGGCATTTAGACTCTTCCTCAAATGACTTGCACAGCATCTCTTTGAAGTCCATAATACAAACAATATCTCAGTGAGCTGCAAGTTTTGCTCCCTGGTGCATGCAGCTCTCTCTAAGAGCTGGCACAATATTCACTCTTTCTGTTTTTTCCTGATTTTTTACAATTGTGATGACTAGAAAATGGGATTTTTCCTCCTCTTTATGGTAGGATTCTTGGTATTTCAGGGAATGATGGAGCAACATCTCCCAAATCATGAAATGTCAGCATTTTGCTTTGCCAGGACAGTGCTCAGGAGTTGCAGTTCAGACCCATCATGTTCCTTCTCTCCTTTCATGGCCAGACTCCCAAGTGTGATTTCATTTTCCAGGGTGACCGGAACCACTGTGGGAGGCAGATGATCATGGGGGCCATGTGGCTGTGGCAGCACGGTGTCACCTCCCTCCAGAAAGATGTGGACCAGTTAAAGGGACCCCAGGAAAGTGGACAGAGAATGACCAGAGTTTTAAAAGATGTGAGGTATTTGGGGTATAACCTGATTTGGGCAGTCAGAAGGAAAAGAGAGTGAAGATGAAAGCACAAGAAGAGTCCCTGGAAATCCTAATTTCAATCTTTTCATGTGTATAAAGCAAGAAGTGCCAGCTTGACATGTCCATCAGGGATATATTTCAGTTAGATGTCAAAGGACAGAAATTTATTATGGTAGAAACAAGTAGGCGAGGTTTTATAGTCTTCATCACTAAGGACTCTTAAGAACAGGTTGGTTGAATATAGGCTGGTTTAAAACAAAAATACACTGAAACTGCTTTAAGATGGGATAATAGACTTCTTTGGGTACCTTACTATGAATCTTTTGAGAAAAATGGACAGTTTAACACTCTGTATCTTCCCTATTCCTTCCTTTTTGTCAATTAATGGAAAACTGAAACTTCTGGAGAAAACTGAAATTTTCCAATAAGACTGTTGTTCATTTTGGACTTTTTGATTTTTTTTTCATAGTCAAATTGAGGACCAAATGGGCAAAATTAGTCCTAAGGATTCTTTTCAAAGTAACTTAGACCCTAATTGAACACAGTAAAGTGTCTAATGTACTTAAGAAATTACTTCTGTAGTATAAACACCGTTAAAGGTGTAGTACCACACAGAGGTGCTCTGCAGTCCACAGGATCAGCTTTTGGTGATTTTGAGCCTAAATTGACCCCGGTTACTGCACTAGTCCTGCAACAGTGTGTAAATTTTTAATGCAAAAAATACTAACATTGGGAAATGCTGTAGCTTTCCATTTGAAATAGATTTTCAGACAAAAGAAACATCTCAAATCCTCTGGATAAGGAAGAAGTATTGCCTTCTTCAGTGTGCATTGAGCATAAATATCTTGCTAAAATCTCTAGTTCCAATCCGTGAAGGAGCAGTATCTTACGGAGTGTGAGAGCTTCTGAAGCAAAAGAGATCAAACAGGCACGCTTGTGCTCTGATCCAGCTGCAAGATCAGCAGTTTTACTAACCCATTTCCAGTAAGCACATTTAGTGAAGTTTCATAGGAAGTCCATATGGGATTGCACGGGCTTTACAAATGGGGAAAACGCAGGGGAGAAGATGATGAGGAGAGCAATGAGCTGAGAGAAAGCAGAAACAAGGGTTCAAATAAGGATTTGTTGCATTTTATTTTACCACACAGACATGTAATTGTCGTGGAAGTACCTGGGCTAACAGACATGCAAAAAAAATAGAAAAGAGAAGGGGAGGTGTTTTCTGGCCTGTTCGTGTGGCAGAAGCAGTCCCAGTATGTAGCCTGCTTGTGCAGACCTCTTTATGAAATGTACGTACATTTGTAACACTTTATATTTAGTTTAATAATTTATCAATGGTTAATATTTCAAAAGAGTAAAGTAGAAAATCAGATAAAATTTTTATACCTGCTATTAAAAGTCGAATGGAGCATTGAGAGACAATCCAAGCAATCATCCCCCCTAAATCTATCTACTGAATCAGGCTGGCTTTGAGCAAAAAAGGAAACCTTACGCTTTTATTTTGGGCTGGGTGTGAGTGTGTGTGTGTTGGTCTCACAGCAGCAATGGCCTCTCCCAGTCATAAACTTTCAGCTGGTCACCAGCTCTTGCCAGGTCTAAAAAGACCCCAAAAGACCTTGATCATCTTTTCTCAATTAGTTAATGGCTCCTTTTACTGCTGTAGTACCGGATACATCCAAGGCGTGATCTTTCAGCTAGTGTAATGCTGAATCATGCTGTTTAAGCCTCTGCTGCTACTAATATCAATGGCACTGAACTGATTTGTAGCATTTTGCTGCTTTGATGGGGCATGGGATAGTTGAGTGAAAGATCTCTAACCTATTCAGCCATTATCTTATGAGGAAACTGTTGCTCCTGACATAAAAAAATAGTAATACAAAAATAAATTAAAAAGAAAGGAAGGAAAACAGATAGAAACTCCATAAACTGCTTAAAATGTTAACTCAAGCAATATTAAAAATAGATTTTAAGAAGTTTTAGAGGCTTTTTGTTTGGGGTATTTTTTTGCTTGTTCAATAAAAATGGCAGGAGTACTATAATAACCAGTATGGTATTTTATGGCAGGTTTAATGCAGTCTAAGTGCATTAAGGAAACTTTCCTCTGCTTTTTTGAAAAAGGTCTTTCCATTTTCTTTTTCAAGGGAGACAGTTCACTTTTTTGCAGTTTACAACTTAATGCACTGACTCAAGCACATGGCGAAGAGCAATTTGCTTAGGAAGTCAATAGGCTCTTACTACAATAAATCAAATCAAACCTGTCCATTTTGGTGGGAACAGAAGCTGGGCAAAGACAAGACTATTGCTGCAGGTACCTGTGGCTGAAGAGGAGCACAGGTCTGTGAACTAGCAAGCAACCCACAGCCATGGTTGACATTAGATTAGATTAGATTAGATTAGATTAGATTAGATTAGATTAGATTAGATTAGAAAGCAACATAAAGTAGAGTAACCAAAGAAGATAATTGGGGAATTGTATCTAAAAAACCTGCAAGACAGCTAAAAAGTGTTTAGTTTTATTCTCAAAAGGTAGTGCCTTTTGTATTGTGCAGGGCTTCTGAGAACCTTTTTGTGGCATGCTGAAGCAAACTGACAGTGATCTGGATTGATTTACACGTAAATGGCTATTCACACCCCCTAACTTCAGGCATATTTGCTATGTAGTCAGTGGGGCCTTGCCTTCTATGATTCAGCACACCCAAGTTCCCTTTCTGCTTCTCTCCATTAGGAACAGAAGGAGCCACGATCTGTCGCTTGTGCGTGAAAGTTAGATGGTGTGACTGTGGCCTGCTGTCTAATACAGTGTGTGCACGGTGTACAAACATTGTTTTCTCTTTTCTTCCATCCAAATAAAGTTTTGTATGTGTTAATTTCTGGAGTTAAAACAGCCGTTTGTGGCTTTTTCTGAACAGTGGGTAAGCAAACACGTGGCCTTGTTATGTCACATGAGACTACCCTCATTTATTTTCATGGAAGGGAGAAGAGAAGAAACTCAACATTACACATCCTGAGTCTTTGAGAAGCCTTTTTGTCTCACAACATCCATGCACACAAAGGCAATGCATCCTGCAAGAATAACAAAGGAAATGGCTGAATTGCTGTCATGTTGGTAACAACTAATTCCCTTTGTCCCTAACCATGCTAGTAATACACATGCTAATTCAGTAAAGAGATGATCTCAAATCCTTTGATGTTAATGTGTCTGTTTCTATTGACTGCAGCAAGTTTTGTATTAGGCAGTAAAGATTTTATTTCTGCATGCTGCTTGCTTAACTGGTCAAACAGCATTTATTATTACATGCCTGTGAGGGAAAATGTGCCATCTTCTCACTAGAGCATTTACTAAGTTCAATCTCTCATGTTTAATTATTTACTAGTGTTGTGTTTTAATAGTCAAAACCCAAGGCTACCAAAGAACTCTATCTGAAATATAATATTACATGGAGAGTATTTACTTAAAAGAATCAAATTCCGTAAACTTTAGAATAGCAGTCAAAACTTCTAGCTATCAGAAAGAAAACAGGAATTATAAGTGCACCAAATTGTTATTGATTTAACATTAGTCATTATTTTGCATTGTTCACATCTCTAATATTATTCAGAAAAAAAAGTTTATTAATTGTTAATGCCAACTATGCTATTAAAAAAAAAAATCTGTGATTTGAGTGAACTTTTTTACTGAAGTTTGAAGGATATCTTCCAGTCTACTTACTTTAAATATTTATGCATTATAGACTACTGGAGAAAAAGAGGTTCTCGTATTCTTTTAGGATTAAGAAATTTTTCACAAAAGGACAATAAGAAAGAAAGGCTTAATTTCTTTTCTAGACTTAGCTAAGAATAATATAAAAATATTACAGTGGCAAATCCCCAAATGGTAAAGTAATAAGGGGTCACATTGGTATCATTAAGAAATGGGATTAGTGCCTGGGATATTGTTTAGTTTGAACAACAAGATAGAGTAGCGTTTGCCATTCCCCAGAAAGGAAAAGGGCACGTGTGTACGTCCATGTGTGTGGTGCCCACAACCAGCTGGTATCTATCAGTTCCACTGGACTCAATATCTTACCCCTGGGATAGAAAACTCAGTAAGGTGTCACCTCATAGTGATGTACCAAAGGGTGGGAGAGAAGGAACTCAGAGGTTTTATCACCTTGAAAAGGGAGGGTCAGCTCCATCCATCTGGGATCCTGAACATAAAAAGAGTTCCCTCCGTGGAGAAAAGCCACCCAAGGAAGGTGTCAGTCACAGCAGAAGACTCTTTTGACCTCTCTGTGGAGATACTTTGAGCCAAGAGGTCCCCAAAGGTCCGATGAGGAGAAGGCATGGCAGCGGTGTCACTCCAGGGTAGAGAGCACAAAGTTGCAAGAGGTTTCTCACTGCCAGCTCCTGTCACACCACAAAACTGATGGGGCTCTGGGCTTGTCCTTGCCTGGAGGCTTTACAGCTGCAGGTAAAATGTATAATTAACCTCAACAGCTCTGCCTGAGGATGCAACAGTGTCATCGTAACTGGTGATGTTTGGGGTCCATGCAAGATCCCCTCTCTCTCCATCACACGTGTCAGCAACCACCTCAGGGTGGTCAGGTCAGCCTTGTCACAGAGACCAGGCAAGAAGATAAAGCCAGACCCACTAAAGAGTCCTACTCAGGGATTTCTGGAATTCAAAGCACTGCATTTTGCCTATTGGGTAAATTCGACTTCTTGACACACATAGTTTAACTTATTTGTGGTTAAGGATTCATTTTTTCTCTTGATAAGACTCCCAGTTCAATTCTCCATTTAGACATTTTGTATAATTAATGTTTTTGCTGCTGGGTTTTGAATTTTTTTTAATAAGCTCTGCAACTGTTGACATAATTTAGCAATGTACAAATTGCTTGTAACAAATTGTCCTAAGACAGATGTATGACAGAAGACCTCTTTTGAAGGAATGACCTTTCTGCAGTAAATAATAATGTTTTCTTTCCTTCCCTTAGCACTAATTTACTATTCACGTAGCAACAAGTTGCAATTATAAAACATAAATGTCTAAACTTTTTAGGGAGCAGCTCTGGAATGATGAAAAGTCAGACTGTTGGTCATTGTTGTAAGTATTGATCACTATTCCTTGAGGTGTAGAGTACCCTCATTTAATCATGCTAGTTACAGTGATACCGAAGGCCAAGACTATTCAAAGTGTATGTGTGTAACAAACAACAGTGCGTGGTGTTCAGAGGGCATTAAATCCCACAGTTTTGGAGGGAGAAGAGCAGCAGCCTTGCTCCCTTGCTTTGCTCTCTTACTTGTCTCACCCGCTTTTGCCTGTGGCATTTATTTCTCCATAGTAAGACTAAGCCACGGCTAGAAAGACTCTCCTGCAATACTGACTCTCAGGCAGGTGCTTGAAAAACCTGACTTGATTCTCATTTATATATGAAAGCTCTGTTGCACTGCTAGAAGCATGTAAATCACAGCAAGACCCATCTTTGACTACTGGTTTTGATGTAAATTGCTGCACATAAGCAAGAAATGAACTAAAGGCTACAAAGCAGCCTTTAAAGAATGTTCTCCAAGAGACATTTTCAATTTTATGTTATCCAGAAAACACACGTCCCTTTTACCAAATCCCCAGCTGTGACAACTGATATGGTAGTCTGTGAAAGAAGGCAGATGATAGTTTCTGTGCTATTAGTGTCCTTAGGTATTTAGAAGTTGGCAAAGAAATTCGCACGTGGGGCTCTATTTTGGCATCGTCTATGCTTGAAGCTGTATGAGTCCCTGTGAACATTTGATTTCACCACATGTTTCCAGGGTTGGAGGTGGCAATGAGGGAGATCATGTTTAGATGATGGAACTTGAATTTTTTCTCTCCTTTCAATCACTATTCCGGGGGAGGAGGGTGGGGAAAGGCGCTTCAGTAGATCATGGTTTCCCCAGAGCTCTGGATACACTGATTCATCCTTTGTATATTGTACTGATAGTAATTTGGCTGCAGTTTCATCCACTGTTGCCAGTGGAAAAACCTGACAGGCTTTCCACAAACCTGGGGAAGATATTAGCGCAATCTGGAAGAGATTGCTAGGACACACTGCTTAGAGACAAATTCAGTCCTTGGTATGTTCACAGCACTGGCTGTGAAGAATAAGAAACCATGTGTATAGGCAACAGGGAAGAAGAAAATGTTAGCTGTAAGCTAAAGGAAAAAGAGACAGAGAGCTTCTTCCAAACAGTGAGAGAAAACCGAGCAGCAAAGGGGAATCCCTGTCTGCTGGCTGCTCTGTAACAGTCGGAGGTGGCAAAGATGAGGTCTTACAAGTTTCTCTACCACACACAGAGAAACTTTCTTGCTGCCAAAGCACATTCAGCTAATTCCAGGTTTTCTGTGCACAAATGAAAACTTTCACTGTCCTAGGCTCATGGATCCAGCATCCCTCTCCTTACCTCTTAGCTGTACTGCCTTCTCCCTGGCTCCCTTGGTGCACAGGCACCAAGTACTGCCCATTTGCATCCTTCCCTCAGGCCTTCTAATGGCGATTTCTTGCTGCTGGCCTCACATCAGCTGGCTTTCCTTCTGGCTCTTCACAGCCCTCTGCACTTTATAGGAAAGGATTATTAGCACTATGCATTATTAGAAGCTAATAGCAATATTCTTAACCCATGTCAAGATTAAACATAAAGAAGACTAAAACTCAAAGACTATACCATCTGGCTAATAGTAGACACAGTGTTTACATTGTGAACGAAATAAATTCTGAGCAGTGGTAAAACATTAGGCATTAACACCCTAGCACTGTGCAAACTCCAGTCAGCAAGCGCAGGAGGGACAGGAGGAGTCAGGGCAAGGGCCTTTTTGGGAATGTGGGGCAGTCTAATTTAGTCTGTTAAGCAATGTGTTTGATCCATTACCTAAAACTGTGACTACAAGTCTCGTGATACCAGAGCCAACATCCTCACTACCGGAATATTCTCTGGAAAAAAGCTTGAACCTTTCAGTACAGAACTGCAGGCGCTCTAATTACTGGAGTAATTAGATTCGAGTTAAACACAAATATCAGGTACAATTCAGTTTTGCATTTGGTCTGAACTTTTGGCAGGTCCCTCAGCTTGAACTTGTTCACCTTTGATACCTGGAGGTATCAAATGGCTCATGTGAGTATCCACTAAGCCCTTGCTTGGCCAGACTTTTTTTGCCAAGGTCCTAAATTATGTTCCACTGCCCACTTCTTCTCCCCTTCCTCTACTTTTTGTAATGTTGAGGTGGTGCAGCTATTTAATATTAAACTTAAAGGCAAACAATTTGTATGCATCTCTCAAAGGAGAAGGAAGAATAAGCAAATGCTCTATTACGATTGTGTGCATTTATATTTGATAAAAATGGTTGCAATTTATATGCAAATTAAGTGTGACTCAGCCTCCTGGCAATTTGTCATTAGGACCCTCAGCATCACAAACCATTTATGCCCTTACCTAAGCAGCCCTGGGCCCATCTGGAGGCATTTTAGTAAAGGGAGACCAAATTGTGCTTTAAAGGGTCTCACTGGATCATCTTTTCTTATTCCTAAAGCTGTTTCTGTGTGGTGCTGCTTTTCATAAACTCTCCTTTCCGATAGAGGCCCAGTGATAAACATACCTCGGCTTTAAAGCACAGATCTGCACAGCTTTTTTGCTATACTCAAAATGAGCTTGGGATTGAAAGCTTCTTCTTGGCCCACAAAAGAGCTGCCTGATATTACTACATCACTCAACCCTCTACACTCTACCCTTTGAAGATGGCACCAAAAGCATGAGTACCACTTCCTGGATCTACTGTAAACTGCATCTTGAACACCATCTTGATTTACTTGGTTTTTTTTCATTTTTTCATGATGGCTTCCTGCCCTTACCCTACTACTCCCCTTATACCTCCTGTTTTCCTTTCTGGCTTCCAAAACAAAAAATGAGGAGCATGAAATGTGGGCTTAGGAAGGGCTCTCAAGAGATGTCACAGAGAAAAAAGCAATCATGGCAGCCAAAAAAAAAGGAGGAAAGACAGAGGAGGCCAGCTCCATGGGAAGCCCAAAAGTGAGAGTTACTAATGCAATACTGTCAGTAACAAATAACCCATCCAAACAATCCAAGAAGCAGATGTACAAGGAGCAGTAATAACAGAGCTCTTCTCTAGACTAGATTTAATTTTGTTAAAGGATGGCTGGAATTAACTCTGGTTAGATAATGCATTTGTAAATGCTAGTATAGGCAGTCTGCAAACATTTATTCCAGGAGATGAATGTTTGTGGCTTACTGAACTGGCTGGCTAACACAAGTTAACTGGCAATCAATTATAGCAGCGACATACTGTGACGGGGGGAACCCAAACCACCCGTGACTTGGTTTATTATTTGTGATTGTTAATGGATTAAAAAGTGAGCTCTTAAAGAGGAGATGAAAAAATATGTTATGTGTTTTAGACCAGTTATTTGGTGGCCTTTGTATTCCAAATAGCTTGCAAGCACAGGCAGAAGGAATCTTTGCTTTGTACAGATGAGGAAATCAGAGGAGGAAATTAGTTTTTATTATTGGCATTGTCATACCAAAAGACGGGTCACTGAAAAAAACAGTGGGCATTTTTCAGATCACCTTATCTTCCCAAGGAAGAAAAAGGCTATTAATGAAAGAGAAATTAAAAAATAAATCAACATATATAGGGAGCCTTGTAAAAAATATAATTATAGCATGTCATTTATGATGGGAATGAAAGTTTGCAGCTGTAGAATTCAGAAGCACCGGTACAAACATTTCAAAGTCAGCGGCAAGGTATTATTTATTGGGTTGTTTCATTTGAATTAAACTCACTTTAAAGTTCCAGAAGGAGCGCTCACACCTACATTTTTCATCCAAGGTTTTGCAATTCTGGGTGACATTCTCCTTCTCCTCTCCCCTGCTCTCCACCCTCCCAGAGATGAGAGACTAATCCTATATAGAGCCGCCATAGACATAATTGAACCCCGGGGTGCCAGAGCAGTACTGCTTTGACATGAATTCCATATAAAAGTGTTTCTGTTACTCTACATTTATGCCGTCTGTGGAATTTAGGGGTGATTTACAATATTGATTGATTACTATCTATCTTCCTTGCTATTCTGCTTTGCATTCCACTTCAGAGAGGCTGAATTAATCACTGACAAGGCTTTCAGTCTTAAAGGTATATCCTGAAGCCACATCATTTTACGCACATATTCTGGTAAGACGTTTTCTAAAATTACATTTTTCATAGGATCCAAGCAGTCAAACTCATGGACCTCTGGACAAACTAAAAAAACTCTAAAAAACAACAACAACAACAAAAATCCACATTAAAATTTAGTTAATCTAAACTGATTTTTTTCTCATAAACCAAATTTTTTAAAAAAATCATTCAGGTGTATCTTAAATGGAGCTGCTTCTATTCTGGACCTCCCTTCTGTAATTTTACAAATAAAAATGATTGATCGAAAAATCCTGGGAAAAAAAACTCTTAAAAATTACATTTTTTTTTTCCAGCTGAAAAAATTCATCATGGTTTATGATAGCTTCACCCTCCCAGATGATTTTAAGCATATTTTCACAATCCAGTCTAAAGCAACTCAAGCTATTAGAAATCATTTAACAATGTCTTATAGATAGCATGCTGGTTCTTTGGCAAGGCATACCATATGGATTTGCTCTGTCCTTGCAAAATCACCTTGGCTGATCAGTGGCATTTACTTGTTCTACAAAACCTGCACGTGTTGCTACGCGTGTTGGTAGTAACATATACTACGGGCTCGACCCAAAGCCCATCAGAACCAAGAGCTTCCACCAAGCTCAGTGAGATTCAGATCAGGCTAATAATTGCTCATACTTGTGTAGTAGTAACAAGAAAGGTGAGTTTATGGACTGATTATCACCACTGATAACAAAATGCTGCAGTGTCCTGCTGTTCATCTTTCTCGCATTTTGTCCCTTCTGGGTTCATTTCTCTTCCCACTGTGGGTGGTTTCTGGTCTGGAGCGAATGGTGGTAAACAGGTAGGCTGCTTCTGAATGTGAGGCAACTCCCTTTTCTAACCTGTCCCATTACATTTCTGCATGCCTTTTATCTGTATGGATTGCATGGCATCAACGGCAAAATTGCCCTTGGCTTCAGCAGACATGGGGTTTTATCCTTCAATGCTGAAACAGTTCTTTCTCCTGCTGCATTCCCATACACAAAGGCTGTGTTTGTGAGACAGAGAAACCTGAGATTTTGGCGTTCCCAAAATGCAGGAATAAAGAGCCGTTTGTGATCAGAGCAGGAAATAAATCAGGTACTGTCTGAACCCTCAAATCCTTTACAAGGTCTTGTTCTAACCTGCCACTGTGCAAAAAAACTGGATACTCCAAGGAAAGGTTAGAAAGGGTTGAAAAATGAAGCTTGGGGAGGTAGGAGAGCTCTGGGGTATTGTCATTCATGTTGAAACTCAATCAGCTGTGATGATGTTTAGCTGCCAAACACTTCAACTATACTCCTGAAAAGCGGCACACTATAAGGATAAGATATGACTTGCAGTTCTGTCTGGGACAGAAGAATTTTGTGGTGTACTTCATCCCTGAAAAAGCAGGTAAACATCTCTGAAGTGTGCATTTTGCACCAGTGAGTGGTTAAGAGGAAATGACTGGCATAATTACAGTACATGCTTTGTGCTATTAAGCCAGACAGCCAGTTGACTGTGTGCCCCAGGGCTGGTTTCTAAGCTGTCTCTACCAAAGCGGAAACCAAACTTCAGTTTAATTTTATTTGACTTGTAGGATCTGGTGTGCATATAGTTTGGCAAGAGCTAATTTGCTGGTGAGCAGCTTTTAACTTTTCACATTAGATTAGAACGGGATGCGCTCTAGAGGTTTTGGATGATTATTCACTAAACAAACAAGAAAACAAACAAAAATGTGTAGCATCTAGAGCTGAATTGTTGCAGAGAAAATTAAATTTAAGAGAAAGGAGAGAATTACTAAGAAGACAAGACTGGTGTGGGGGGTGAAACAAATACGTGGGGCGTATAAGTAAATGCAATTTCATGTAGTGTTTTATAGATTTTCTGTACAGTTTAGCAGACAGACCTATAATATAATTATCTCAGTTTGTACTCTTTTTGTGGTGTGCCCCAACAGTTCTTCCAAGAGTTGAAGATGGTTGGGAGGGAATTTGGAAAGCACTTGCCTGTCGCAGGAACATATGTTGCATTGACTAAAGTGGGACTGTGTTCCTGAGTGTCTTGTGTGCTTTTAAAATTTAATATAATATGGTAATTTATTATATCATCTGAAGTTATCAGAAGTGACACAGGCTCCAAAGTCACCTGTACATTAGACATTGAACTAGTATATTAGTCCTCCCATTCCCGCTGTGTTCAGCATCTCCACTCAGGTATTCCTCAATCCCTCTTATGACTCTTTGCCATCTCACTATAGGAATTATTTTACTCAATGCCCATTCTCCGCAAAGGCCCTCGTCAAACTCGCCACCATGCTGCCCCCAGCTCCTGTGGCTGCCTGATGTCTGCCTCAGTTATTTCCATCTAAGTGGTTTATTTTTGTAAATTCAATCTTTCCTTTTTTATTGTGTCGAAATGGCTATTCCCAAAGTCTCAAATGTCTTTTTGACCACATTTCAGGCCTTCTGGTCATCTTAATGCTCCTTCTCAATTGTTTTTGACAGTGCCTCCCTAAAGATACGTTTTCAAGTCTTTTGAGATTCCTCCAGTCTCTGGGGGTACACCCCCCCCCCACAGTGTCACAGTTCTCCCACTCACTCAAACTTTTTCAATTGGCATTTTAATGGAAATGATTCCAATCTCTTTTCACTCCTAGCCTGTCTGCAACCATACCTCCTTTCTTTCACATTGCAGGTTGGTCCCTGTCAAATGGCTCAGGATCAAATGGAATGACCAAGCCCCAGTCTTTCCTGCAAACCTCCTTTCACTCTCTATGACCTCAAAGAATTAATGTTGTTGGCAGTCTTTGCTTCAGTTTTCCCATGACCAAATCTTGGATCAAAGAGTACGCGCAAGGTACGTGCACACTTGAACTTTCTCTCACGTGGGTGAGAACTGGATGACAACATCTGTGAAGCAATGGAGAGACTATTTTTCTTCAGTTGTTTTCAAGTACTGATTTACCAACTCTGAAAATACAAGAGAAAAATTCAAAAGGGAAAGACAGATCAGCAACTCAGGGGAGTATAACTGATTACATAAACAATTTAGACTTTTCTGTTCCCTTTGATTTCTGCAAGCTCATTTTTACCTGTGTTTTATTACAAAAGCCTTTCCCATTACTTGACTATTTGTAAAGCTTAGATTCAATATATGAAATCTGCAGCCACTCTTCATAGATAACATCACTGACAGCTCAATATATTTTTCCCCTTTGGTGGAAAAATGAAATGAGGAAAACTTTGGAGTTAATGAAGAAAACACAATGGATATTGAACAATGAACTGCTTTTATAAATTAAAAGTTTTTCTTGCAGGAAGGAGAATGGTATACGCACAGTTCTTGACGCATTTTAAATGGTCATAGGACTTTCTTGAGGACTGCCATATGCTGTTATTCAGAGCCGTAGTAGCAGTGATTTAATGTGCTTTTATGAAGTCAGGCTGTCTATGCTGAGGCAGTGATGCCTGATCTGATCACTATAGTTTACTGTTACAGTAAGTAAAGGGCTTTTATATATATACGTGATTTTCCAGCCATGGACTAACACCAGGTTATCTGTGCTTGAGGAATTACAGTGACCTTTGGGTCAATGGGATCTGTAGTAAGTCACAATGGCAGGATGATTACGTTATCCATAAGTTGTTTCTCATAGATGAGCATCATTTGGCTGCACGTCTGCTAGAAAAGACGAACCCACAAAGCTGCCACCAAGTCTCTCAGTTGTTACTGGTGTGGAAAATAGTGGGTCTACGCATGCTGAGCAATTTTTAAGACTTGGCATTTCTCCCAACATACGTTATCACTGCTCCATTGCACATCTCCAGGTTAAGATCAACTCTGTTTTATTTTCATTTTTCCCTTTCGACTCATGCTATGTTGCTGCTCAGCCCTCATGACCTTTGGCAGGTGAGCACCACAAGATTCAGTGCAGCATCTCTGACAGCTTTTGGAGGACACTATAAGGAGTTGTGAACTGAGATGCTGATAACATCCTTTTCTAGTGCTATTATGCAGCCTTACAGGATCTGGGCTTTTGGCAAAACTTGGACTAACTTCAGTACAGTTGTGAATTTCTCCAGGGGTTCTCTGGAGTTTGGAAAAATCCTCAGGGAAGAATAATTATCTCATGGAAACACTGAAATTATTGTGTTTGGGTATAAGAAATGCTTTAAAGACTGGACATAGACTGCCATCTCCATTCCCAATCCCAGGTAACTACTCTTAGACAGGTAAATTGACCTACAGTTCTGAGGTCATGCTGAGTTCATCACTTGAGCCTTGGTTAGGGGCTGCAGTCAAAAAGCCCTTCTCTTTTTGCCCCTTGGATCTACATTTTTTTTTATAAAGCCATGGCGGTAGTTCTGAAGCTGGATGTTTTTGATGCTCTCAGTCTCACTCATTGCTAAAGAAAAACTTCAAGCAACACATAGCTGCGCAACCCTTCCTCTGGACTATAGGTAAAGGCTAACCAGTCTTTGCAGCAAGACAATTTTCTACTCCCTAAGCAGCGAATCCTCAACATTAAATGGCTTTGCACTGACAGAGCCCTGTAAAGAGATGCTCTTGCAGAAAACAATCAGTCCCAAAGTGTACTGTGAATTGGTGTGGCAAGCTGCCACAAGCAGCCCCTCATGATGCCAAACAAATACTGCTTGTCTGAAAAAAATATCAAAAAACTTTAATGCTATGACTTCTTGATCATACAAGCTGTCACTTAATCTATTAATACATGTCCAGTTATACATCATAGTGCAGCATGAATCAGGACACCTCTAACACTTCCAGCGTCCTGCATAGTATTCTCAAGATTATGGCCCTGGTGATAAGTCTTTTGTTGGGTATTTATTCATATCTATACCATCCTTAGATGTAACATCCCTTCCCGAGCACTGTCAGCAGCATTAACCAGGGCTGAATGAAACACGCTCAGAAAGTGCCTGTCTTTGGGATACTCTTTGGACCCTCACAGTCCAAAATGGATTGAGAATTCACTTAGCCGCTTATTCCACTGTCTCCTGCTGCTAAGCTCACTGGAAATGTGGCCTAACCAGCCATTTCTGCTGGCGTCCCTGTGTGGACCTGAAAAATAAGTGCATAGACATTTTTGTCAGTGAAGCTGGTATTGAGAAGTGCTGAGGGCACGCTGTCGGCATGGATTATACAGTTCAATTTAACCACTCATTGAGCAGAGATTATATTTTCTAGAAAAGGCACAGGCAGAAGCATGTGGTTAGTCTGCATGTGAAGTGGCTGAAATTGTTGGCTGTTTTCACTCCTTGCTTCTAGGACATAGCAATTTAGGAAAAGAATACTGAAGCTGAAAACCTTAAGAGTGTAAAGAGCCTAGGGCTTTGTGCCTGCATTTTAACTTTGCTATAGGCAGAATTTTAGAGGAAATTGCTAAGGGCTATTGGCCACATAAGTAAGTAGAGAGAGAGAGAAAGCAAGAAGGTGAGAACAAGTGCAGTCAACCATATACCCTTTCCTAACAGGAGAATTTTGGGAGTCAATTTGTGAAGCAAAAGCTAAATTCTGAACGTACTCTAGTTATTCTTAAGTGATGCAGTACAGTGAGCAGCCCTCCCAGAAGCATCTATCTTTGCTAATTCAATCAACATCTACACAGAAAGGAGTTTCTCTATTGACTGGTAGCTCAAGATACTTTGATTTTTTTTAGGACTTTCAGCCATTTTCACCTCTATGTTTTCTTATTTTCTGCTTGTGGTTTTAATCAGAAAGATCAGCCCTGTGAGAGGATGCTTAATTGAGAATAGTAGTGAGATAATGAAAGAGGCCATTTGTCACATCTTTTGTTGCATGGTTGCTGCTTCCCTTGACGTGCTTTCCTAGGGAGGAGACAGGCTGCCCTTCTTTCATGCTATTCCAGCTCTGCTCATTTTGCAAATGACAAGCTGGTTTTACATTGTCAAGAAGCAGAACAACCCCTTGCTGCTGCTTGAAGCCATGCCCAAGGCTGAGCATTTGTGAGTTGCTTGTGTGCAGGGGATTGCAGCAGTAGCACTGTCACAGCTGGCAGTGGGTTTGTGGGTGAGTTATTAAAACCTAGATGACTCTGGCTGTGATATTCCCCCCAGGTATGCTGTTTCCTCCCCAAAACTGTGGGTTGTCCTGATAGTGGAGTCTAAATGCAGTTGCTTTTCATGACACCAGATGAAGGAATACTGTTGGGTGGCGAAATAAGTGCAGGACAAAGGAAGGTCAAAGACAAGCTTTGCATTGCATTATTTACATCAGTGCTGGGAAAAAAGCCTCGTGGGTTGAGAAGGGGCAAGTGGAGATTAAAGGTGTGCATTAAAGATTCTTGAAATCAATGAGTAGGATTCCATTGACTCCTGCGAGCTCCAGATCAGATCTGAACAACCATCGCATAGACACTTTGCTTGTGTGGATTCTCTTTTTCTTAAAAAAAGAACCCTACAGTGTCAAACACAGCCCTTCTGGAAGAAATACCAGAGCTTTTACAATTCTTCTCCATGCTTGCTTCCCATATAGTTGCTTTTTTTTTTTAATTTCTCCTCTTGCTTATGGATTTTTTCCAATGTGTCTGAAAGAATATGGATTTCCTCACAAGGTTTTATCGGTTGGAAAAAATAATGGACGCCCAAAAGGGAAAAGATTTGTTTTGTGAAATATAGTCTTCTAATTAAGTGCGTGATGGAACAGAAATACACAGAGTTATCTTGGGAACATATCGTTACGGATACTGAAGACTTGAGTGTGGTTGTATTCATTTCCCTGTAGGTTCCCTATAGCTTAACTGTGCACTATCTGATGCCAGTGCTGCTTAGCTGCAAACCCTCTCCTCCTAGCTGGAAGGGTTCTTACCAGAATTAGGGAAGAGTACAACACTGGGGTGACAATAGGAAAAGTGCTTGCTGGAGGTCCTGAACTTTTGGCAATAAACTAAATCAAATTCTCTTTCTACACATGGGGTAGCAGAAGCAAATAACAACAGTAAGACCAACCCCTTGCTGTTAGACAGAACTTTTCATAATGAAATTTTGAAGTCTTTTAAAAAGAAATCTGATTTATCCACTGGGAAGCCAGTCCAGAGAACGATGATATGACTGAGCCTGAGTCCAGTCAATGATCGGACTCAGTGGGTCTGAGATGATAACTCAGATCTCCCCACCTGCAGGGCAGAAGCCTTTAGGCCACTCTGCTGGGAAAATGAAACAACAGACAGCGATCATGTGGAGATGGAGAAATTATTTCTTAGTGTCTCAGGATTGTTTATATGTATATATATGTGTGTATGTATGTGTGTGTATATATATATATATAAAAGCTATTATCTAGGAGTAACACTGAACAAATAATCTTCAGACATGTATTTTCCATTATTACCATTCGTGGATAGAAGTATCTCCATGTGAGTGGGCCACATCCCACTGAAGTCAGTAAGATTTTTGGAAATGACTATGCTGGTGCCTGTGTGATGAATGTAACTAAACACATGAGATACAGTCTGAAAAATCATAGGGAAACCCTATTCCTTTCTCCCTTTACAACCAGAGGCTATCAGCTTGGTGACGCCAGTACAGAAGAAACTAAGAGGAGGCACTGTACGTAAATGCACACAAGGCATCTCACCTTTCCCTGAATAGCTGAATGTGGAAAAAGTAGCAGTAGTCAATGGGTTAATGAATCATAAACTAATTCTTGACACCTCCAGTGACAGAACAAATGAAGATTAAGTTCCTTTGGAGAATCATGATTTTCATTAAATTTATGAACTTCAGGACCGATAAATTCTAATCTCTAATGTCTCTACATTATTCCAAAGCTTCTTGATGGGATAGAGCTCTTATAGGCAGGCAATGAAGTGATTACATTAGATAAATTGGGAATAGGACAATGATCTCCTGCACACCAGCTATAGCAGGGCTCTTGTGGACTGGATTATCCTTTGGATGCACAAAAGGGGTCAGTATCAGGTAAATTAAATGATGGGCTGCCAGAGGAATTAATAACTATAACTCCCAGCTCAGATGCAGAGTCCTCTAAAGGAGCAGCCTGGTGCATTCATTAGTTCCTTGACTTCTTTCCAAAATCCTCAGCAAAGACAGTGTCACCACACGGTCAAAAGAAGGGCAAAAGGATGAGATGGGAGATTAGCATAGTTTACTTCAGCAGTTGCATTTCTCTGGTGGGGAAAAAATTCCTGAAAAAAAATATTTAACTGCAAGCCTCTCTGACCTGTTAGAACTGAATGCAGGCATTGCTCTCTGCAGCAGTTCAGGAAGCCCCCGCACCTCCTAAAAACCATGATGTGGGCAGCTCCCTGTTCAGAGACTGTTTTAGGATGGGATTATAGAAAGTTGTTTGCCAAGCTTCCCTGGAAATTCAGGGCAAAGGATGTGTAAATGAAGGGGAAATCATTGTTTTGCCGATCTGGGTGAAATGTGAGCTAATTACTCATATCAACCCTCTCATTCTCTACAATCGGTTTCTGTAAAAAATGACTCCTGAAACCGGCTTTTTTTTCATCTTCCTTTGCTTGTACCTCAACAAAAATAAAGGATCATTTTACTTGCTTTTAGTGTGTATCCATTTATGCACTTTAATAGCTTGATCCTGCCTCCACTGAAGCCAGTAAGAGAATTTATTTATAAGTGAAAACCCTTGGACTGATGGCCGGAACTTTTAATCATTTATTCTGTCCTTTTATTGGGCACAGATCTTGCATGGCCTTTCCACAAAAAAAGCTATGCTTTTAGGGATCTCACTCAAACCCCTTTGGACTAGCCGAGCAGAGAGACATGCACAAAGCTCAGCTAAGGCTGCGTGACTGGAGAAGCGGTGACCACAGGCAAGGGACAGGATGGAGCTGCCCAAAATATGCTGCAAATGCAAAGAAAAATGACTCTGCAACTAATGGTACATGAGGGACTTGGAAATGGAGAGACACTTTCTACTGCAGAGACCTCGGTGTGTCTTTTAGAGAAAACGGGGTCCTCAAATTATCTGAGGTGATGAAAAAGTTTCCATTAAAAAGCAGCTGGGGAAAACAGTGTAACTCAGGGAGAAAGGGTGATCGCAGCAAAGACAGCATCATGCTGTGCTGCAACATGCCACATTTGGAGCATTAAGCCCCAAACACACTGTAAGCCTTGGACACAGCGATACACTGAAGTAGCGTGTCTGTTTTTGGCAGGGATATGAGAGCCTTTCTGCTCCTCTTGTATAGCTTTTGAAGCAGCAAAGTAATGTGAATTTGCTTGGGCATTACTGTTCAGAAAGAAAACCGTTCTGTATTGCACATAAGGCTTCCTGCAACACCTTGGATTTTCTCTAGCGGTGCCTCATTTAATCACTGCCCAAAGCCAGCTGCAATTGCTTCAAGAGGGAATTGCCTGCTGGATCAAAGTAGTGGTCCACCTAATCCCGTGTCCTGTCTCTAACGGTGACTGGCTGCTTCAGAGAAAAGAGGGGAGAAACTATTCAATAGGCAGTTACAAGAATACTTTTTCCAGGGATCTGATAAGATCAAGCCACCACATAACATTTCTGGTGATGTGAAAATAAATAAAATTAAAAAACCATCTGGATTATCAAGGTAAATGGAAGAACTGCCTTAGAGATAGTGTGTGAGAGAGGACGTAGGAAAAAAGAACAATACTGGAGAAACACATGGGGAAAGATGTGCTACCAGGGGGCATTTTACTAATATGAATACTCCCTTTAGCATTGTTATCAGGACAACAGATGGTAAATCATCAGCAGAACATGAAGAAATCAAATAACCTTCACAGCTCAATTGAGGCTGTGTCTGTAGTAGTTGGCTTTTCCCAAATAGTAGCAGCGTACTGGTATATATTTTCCTTCTCCCCTTTCTGCTTTGTCTGTGTAGATTGTTATTGCAGGCAAATTAATTTCACTCAGGTGAGTATCCCTACTTAAAGAAGATGGAACGATCAAGGTACTGCTCTAAATTGGAATTATCATAGAACCATAGAATGCGTTGGGTTGGAAGGGACCTTTAAAAGTCATCTACTCCAACCCCATTATTATTTTAGAATTACTGGCGAGGACCATCCAAAAACCAAGCACATTAGTTTATCTTTGTAGATAAGCAATACAAATCAGTGAGACCTGAAAATGTCTCCATTTTGTTTGGATTGCTCTTGAGCCCGTCATCTGTTGATGGTTGAAGACTGGGGGCAATCTTGGTTTCTGTGAGAAGCACAACCTGGATCAGGTTTTCAGTTCACATGTGGCAGATGAGATCTCGTGTCTTGCCCTACCTTGGATCATGGCAGACTCCCTACATTTCTGCCATGTTAGTGCACAGTTGAAACACGCTCCCCAAAAGAAGCATTTTTCATTTTTGAATCTTTGGAGCAACACTGGATGAATTTTTGATGTCTCTTCCTGTATGACCTGAAAGTCTAAGAGTAATCTATAAAAACCCCTAAATAATTAGGCATAACATTTGTAGATCTGTTGTCATTTTATAATAGAAATGCCAAATCTATGTGTACTTTAAATTGGACTTGACAGGATTGATGTTTACATCTGAATTTAATTTTGTCTATATTGTGAGGTACCCTGAAGCCATTTTGGCAGAAAACACCATGACCGTATAATGATAATCACGTATGGTTGGAAGGCACCTCAACGGTCATCTAGTTCCTCCCTCTCCCAAAGCCAGGACCTATACCTGCGGGGTTTCTCCCAACTGCCTCTTAAAACCTTCAATAACGAGCCCTCCCTGCTCTTCCCTGGGGAATCCATTGCAGAACAGCACACTCCCTACATTTATAAACATTTCCCTAACATCTGAAATCCCACCAGAGTCCCTGTGCCTAACGGCTCCTCCTGGCTAGACACCACTGAAGACACAGGGACATAGATGGAATTAGGCTGTCTGGAGATGGCTCTGTACAGCCAAAATTATCTTATATAAAAGCTGAAAGAATCAAATAGATCGATGGACTTTTTAATGGTAATTTACATGCACAGAGACTGTACTGTCTGGACACAGAGGACACAAGTCCAGGTTCAATATCTTGTTGTGAACTCTGGGAGCAGTTCAAATTACATCTGATATGACCACATAACGATATTTGGAGAATTCTATATGGAGGTTAATATATGAACAGCTCTGGCTGAACACATACTTAAAATAAAGTGCGTTTTAAAGTGATTATTTGCCCTACAATGAACATCTCGTTCAGGTAGATAAAAATGCCCTGAAATTCAGCCTTTTCCTCTGTAGATTATTAGCATTTCCCCTTGCCATTCCATGACTTTCTTCACTGGCTGTCAGCGCTCCTAGATAAGCTGGTTTCCAAAGGGTGTGGGACATGTTGTACCCATACTTTCTTCCTGGCCTTTTAAGAAAGTGGGTGCTACTGCTAGCGAAAAGTCAGCTGCAGTCCCAAGGAGCATCCCAGAAGCTGGCTTGGAGATGTGAGGTATGTCCTCCAACACATGGTCAGTCACTGTTACTGCATGGGGAAAACCAGGGAGAAGCGCAGGGTTTGGTTGTGTCCTCTGGCCTTCAGAAATAACTCTTTGTATATTCATTTCAGCCCAGTCCCATTTTTTCTCCTCTAAGGCTGAATAGTTCACGTGCATTTCATGCTTATGCTGTAAATTAAACTGGGGAAATGTTTTCAAACCAAATAACAACTACACTTCAAAAGTTTAAGAACAGCATCAGAATATCTGGCTCTTTCTAATCTCAGGTTTTCATGCTGTTTAAGTCAGCGATACTCAAACATACCATTAAATAAATGAAGGTCCCATCACATCCCCTTCTATTTTGTAAGCCCTGAATCTAACTGCCTCATTTCCGAATCTGACTGGGAACCTTTCAAACTCACCTGCAGCAGTCACTGCATCATTTGTTGGCATTATTAAAAGAATCTTCTCAAAATAGAAAAGCAAGCAATGGGGCATCGTGTTTCATAGAACTGATCTTTATCTCAGAGATTTTACAATCCAATTTCCTTCATGCATTCTCTGCTCCACTGGGGCCTTTTATGTGAGGCATTCACTAGAATAACAGTGCATTTCCATTTGTATCTCTTTTGTTGCACATAAAAGCTCAATTAGTATTCCAATTCACTGTCAGCCTGTACCTATTTAATGAACTTTTATCCACTTCCATGTTCCTTAAGTTTAATTAACTATAACAGAGCTAGTAGCTTAGCATTTATTAAATGCTTTTGGAATTAAAATATTCTTTCGTTGAAAGTTTTTATCAAAAGTCCGTAAGCAAAAATCTCTGAGTCCAGTCTGAATATTCTAGTATTTTATTGTTGCTTTGCAGTTTAGTGTAGGACCCAGTAAAGCATTATGCCATAAGTCATAAGAGATGCCCCATCACTACTTTCGCGAGGAAAGGAAATGGTGATACGTCTATCGGACTCACTGTCTGGAACCTGTAGGATGCACACTGGAAAGGCGATTTGCTGCCTGCTGTGTGCCCTGTTCCTCCACCCAGTGGTAGCTGCAGTTAACTGGTGGTTCTCTTCTGTAGGTGGGCTGAGATTTTCAAAGCTGCTCGGTAAGAATTAGGTGCCTAAAACTTCCAACATTTTCCAGTTCAGTAAATAAATATTCAAGTTATTTTTAAATGTACTTGTTTTAAAAGCATATGGCACTGTGTTTGTGTTCTTTTCCCCTGAAGGACCTCTGCAGTCAGCACGTTACAGCAAAATCTGAGAAAAAAGAAGGAAGATATTTACACCTCTGACAGTGAAAGAGAAGATGCTTTTTGCTATGATTTATAGAAACCAACATTAATCTCTATTGCTTTATACTATACTCACAATAAACAGCTTTGGAGATTGATTAAAGACTCCGGCTGCAGCTTTCATTCAATTTCAACAGCTCTTTTTACTCCATAAACTCAAAAGCAATAGAGATTATGCCTTAAACAAAGCCCATGATATCCATCTCTAGGAGCATTTACTATTTTCAGTGCTTTGTATTAAAAGTTATACACGTGTATGCGTGCATGTGTAATTTCAGGCTTTTGTTACAGAGTGTCTTCCACAACAAATGGAATAACAAAATCGGATAAATATGCAGTTCTGGACCTCTTGCGTCTTTTCTTCTCTTTTCCTATTCCTTTGCCCCAAGCTTGATTGCTGATAACAGACATATTGCCCACTGCAGGTGTTTTTCGAAACCCCACACGAAAGAAAAGCAGCTGTGTCCAGCCTCAGCAACATTTCCTTCGCCTCCCAAGGCAGTAGAGAATGGTTTTATTACTTTGGTACTTATTATGCCAACACCATGAATTACATTATAAACTTTAGAACTTTTTGCCTTCATGTCCTCTTGTTCTCTATTACTGACTCCATCCTCAACGTTCCTCTTCTTTGTCTTTAGCCCCTTTTAAAAAGCCACTTCTCTACTAATTTTGAGAATTAACTTACATTCTGTTTCTTGTCTTCATCCACGCCACCTGCTCCTGCCCCCCTGCTCTCCAGTCCCATGTCTACCTCTGTGTTCTTTTCTTCTCCTGGCCAAAATCAACCTCTTTTTGGACTTCAGCACTTTGGTTTTTTTTTTTTCTTTTTTTTTTTTTTTTTTTTCACAAACACTGCATTCTAAGTTACTCTGTCTCTACCTGAGAAAGGTCTTCAGCTTTGGTCCTACTTTATAGTCTCCTATCCAGACTTTTTCAGAATCCCACTCCACAGTTCTTCAGTGCAGTCTTGTCTTATGCACCTGGATGTCTATAATCCCCTCTTTTCTGGACTTTCACCTGCTGTTCTTTAATCCCTTTAATGAATAGTTATAATGAAGAACATACACTTCTTGGCTGCAATGTTAATCTATTCACATCCTCCTCTGCCTTCCTGTCGCACTCCTGCTAACTCATCTCATTGACTGTGTCTCTGTCCCAGCATAATGAAGATGCTTAATGAATCTGCACTACCAATTCACAAATTTTTGCCTGTATTTAGCTGGTCAAGGTGCTCCCATCACAGTCATGTCTGCTGTGGTAGGCTTCCTACAATCTCACAAGATTCTTCAAACATCCCTAGAACGCCTGAGATGAACATCCCTCTTCCTGAACTGATATATGACTAGCATCCATTTAATTTCTTCTCTTAAAATTTGCTTCTGTCTTTAACACTTGAATATCCTGGATGGCAAGAGAAGTTGGTGGCAAATTTGGCAGGTCCTAGGTTAGGACCTCTCTCTAGAGAACATCACTAATAAGCAAAAGAATAATCTGAATTTCACATCTTAAACCTTCTCTACTTAGTCTTTTTAAATGGAATCTGTAGGAGTTAGTTAGAAATTTATGGTTCTAGTGCAAGAAACTTCAGTGTGATGCTTGGATGTCCCTTGAGCAGGGGTAAACTGAAAACGTCGACTACTGGTTGAATTGACTTCTGAATAAAGTGTCTTCTTCATCTACCTTCTTTCTGAAGGACAGTATACAACAGAAAAATCCTTTCTGTTACACTTCTGCTGACCAGCGTCCCTCTTAGAAGCATGGCACAGGCAGGCTGATGCAATTCTTTGAGCAACTGCACCAACGCCTTTGATGCAGAATATAAAATCACAAAACAACAGTTGTATCACCAGTACTGACATTACACATGGAGTTTTGATATTTGTTCTGTACAGTGTATGTGGATGTAATCTACACCAGAAAAGCTACTTCAGTCAAGGGACTCTCCACTCTGAATCCTTAGAAAACTCACAGAACGGAAGGGGTAATACTGTGATCAATAGCAGGAGCAGTACTAGCAAAAATCTAGTGTTTTAAGGACTCGGCCCTGAATGAATGGAAAGTGTTGGATGACTGGAATAAAGATAACTTTGTCTTGTGATAGGATTGCTTGATAAATCAGAACCATATATGGATGGATTCTTCACCTATCAGTATGGTCTGAAGCAGAGACCTCCAGAAGCCTGTCCTGACTGTCTGTACCCAAGCTAGGAGGAGTCTATTAACTTGTGCTACTTGTAGGGTCCCTAGAGCTGGATGCTGGCAAAAAGCATGATCATGCCTGTGAAGCTACTGTATTACATAAAGGTAGTCAAGGAGTAGGATGTTTCTATCTATTAAATATTAAAGCCACAGATAACTGTTAATAAGAAAAAGCCAGTTCCAATCAGGCTGTTGTGAGATATGGAGATGCACTATAGTTAGAACTAGCAGGAGGGGGCATTCCCAACACAGTAATTTGTGGGTGCATATTGGAAGAAAGCCTTTTCCATTGCACCTTTCAAAGCAATTTATTCTATTAGATGTGATCTGTGCTATTGAAAGTGAGCTTGAATATAACATTCTGCAGAAAGAGAATACATGATTAAAAAACAGGCAAGTATGAACCACCTCCTTCCCAGAACAAACCCAGACAAAGGAAGCCGAAGGCAGTTTGCAGATGAGCTTTCCAGGGACCTGAGCAACAGCTTGCATGGATGAGCACAGTGCCTGTGTCCTGCTCATACCTGCAAAAGGACATTTGTTAATTAAATAAACCCCCATTGCACACAGCTCTGTTTGATTATTATCGGCGTGCTAATTTTGTCATTAGGAAAAATAAACAGCACATCTTTGCCACCTGCCAGATTTTGCACATTCAGACTGGTCCTTTCTAACGGCACTGGCTGCCTGGCAGGTGGGCTCCCACTTGGCTCTTCCTCCGGCAGCTTGCTCGGCTCCAAAAGCGAATCAGGGTCACACAGCTGCAGCAAATTGAGTTACAGTTATCCAATAAAGCCCTAGTTAAAGGGTAACCATCTAGAAAGATGCTGGCGAGGTTGATGAATTTGGATGAACTTGCATGTGTGGGGAAGAGCATGGAAGATGTCCAGGTTTTGCAGTTTATTTACAACGAAAGAGTATGGACCAGATTCCTCAACCGGGATAAATCTGTCCTGCTTTATGATTTCAGTGGTGCTCCAGAGGGGACATCCCTCAGAGATTTCAGCCCTGCCACAAAATGAAGCGCAGCTCAGTAGATAAAACCTGAGCTTAGATCTCCAGAGATGTGGGGTTTGTTTCTGGATCCAGCACTGACCTGTTGTGTGGTCCCAGCCAGGCCAGTGCTTGTTCATTATTTGTCCTGAGGCAGTGTGGCACGGAGGCTCGCAGCCCATTTGGCTGGGCACCACATAAGCATCTGATGAAATGACTCCCCTGCCCAAATGTGCAGAGGGAAAATGAACTAGCAGTGATCTCTCTGCTGCCGTGTTCTGCAAGCTCTGTAAATCAGAGTGTAGGACGCCTGGCTGTGCTATTTGTGGTGTAGTACATCCTGTCCTACACCTGATCTGGATTATCCTCAGGCACTAGACACTTGGTTTTCGAGGCAGCTGCATCTTTCCCATTGAGTGCACCACTTGGAGTCGCATGAAGGGCTCAAGTAACATATTCCAAGTAGGCACCTGAAGTAATCTGCTTCTCCCCTTGGTGAATGCAAATAATTAACATTAATTAGAGCTACGCACATGCATTAAGAGCAGACTCCGGCACTCTGGGGAAATTTTATTTTCAATTAAGTGCCAAAAATACTTTAAAGGCTGATAGCTCGGAAAACAAAGGGCACTTCTGTGCCAAGATACCTGACTTTGTTTTAACCAAGTCTGCTTAGAAATTAAAGGCAAGGGCATCATATCTAGATGGTGTTGCCCACTGAGCCAGATCTTTCAACAGCATTAATTAGCCTTGGTGCAGCTTACAGCTAGGTTGTATTTTTAGGCATCTGGTAGTGTCACTGCACCATAATGTGAAGATGTGCTGGATCACTCACTGAGAGGTTGAAAATCCCTCAGTACTTGGTAGTGCCATGACTTGGCAAAGGCCAAGGACATTGATAGTTTCAATAGCTGACAAAATGCAGGGAGATGGACTCTTCCAGGTACAGAAACTAAGTTGTATTACACTTGCATTCCTAGAAGCTCTCCCTACCAGGGCAGTATAAAATTAAACATTAAATTTTTTTCATTAAAAAGTCCTGCATTTAAAAATTAGCAAATGGCAAAGCAGGGCAGCCTTGTAACCTTAGCCACCTGGTGCTTTTGCGTTTTGATAGGCTCTTCTTGTCCATAGTCACGTTCTCTTATTTCTCTGAACACCTGCCTGATTGGCAAGCAGGATGGATGAGGCTCAGAGGACATGCAAATGTTTGACGTTTCTTATTAGCTTTGTCATTCAGCATGTGGCCCTATGCATTATTTACTATGGCTTCCCTGAAACTCTTAAGGCAGAATCTTTCTCTCCCTTATGGACTCTTTCGTGATGCTCTCGCTGTGCAAGCTTCCTTCCAGACAATCTGGTGTTCCCAAGACTGTGGTGAGGTACTTAAATTCTTTCTTTGTAATGTATCCTGAACATCACTTGTCTTTCTTATAAAGCACCTTGAGATTGTGATGCTCGGTGGCATGACTTGGCCATAGCCCATTTCAACAGAGCCCTGTCCATCCCATGGCCCGTTCCCGGGGCCAGTTAACAGGGTTATATTGCTTGGCAGAGTGTTGGAAGCATTTTCACAGTAAAACTATGAAAAGCCTATTGGTCAGAAGTAAAACGGACCTTTTCCTAGCGGACACAAGGTTTGCTTTTGGGAGCGGGGAGAATTTAACAGTAAATCAAACAGAGCTTGTAATCTGTTGACAGCACCATTTTACATTAAGACAATGTTAGGAGAGAGGATTTCCAGATGCCTGGGTTAGTTTCTGCTTAAGATGGTGCCCTTATTTAATTTGTCTTTCTCTTTTTTTATAGTAGTTCATTTGCAGCACTGAGTCATGGTGCAGAGCGAACCTCAGCAGAAAAAGGCACTTGTTAATGCCAGGATGCATTTTAAGCAAAGCTGGCTAACTCAGAAGGGGAGTGCCTCATACGGAACATCTTTGCGCTGACGAAGGGAAGAATTAGGTATTTTCTGCGTTCAGTCACTCCAGATTGGAAGGAATCTGTGATGCCAGAGCGCGGCTGGCCTCGTTGCAAATGCCCTGGCGGTGGTGCCAGGGAGGTGGATGGTCCTGCCTCCATGGCCGGCAGCGGTTACGCACCGCCGGCTCTCGCGGAGCCGTTTCACCTTGGCACGCCGCATCCCGCAGGAGCTGGCGTACCGCCTTGCCAGCCGGCAGCCGGCCACCTCCACAGATGGGCCGGAGCGGTGGTGGTGGGCCAGGGGGATACACGTGCACATCAAATTGCCTTCCCTCCCACCACGGTGCAAAGCCTGACAAACAGCGTTGTCAGTAATGAAAGCTGTCACTGGCGAAGATTTTCTCTCGTTATTTGCAGTTCACGGTGTTGGTAAGGTTATTTTCAAGTCAAGCAGTTTTTCAACAATGTATGTTTATGCAAGATCATTTAAAACAGTAGCTTGTCACATGCTTTATATTCATGGAAACTTCAGAGAGCACTTTTTAAAGCCCGTGCAATCTGGATTTAATTTGCATTTTAATTAATATTTCAAATGAATTCCTCAGCCTCGTTTATTTATTTATTTGAGCCTTCGAGAGCAAAGACCCTATCAAAGTCCTGAAATTAGGAGGACTGGGATTTCTTTGAGCACAGCTTTTATTTGGCCATACTGTCCAAGACACCTCTGGTTAATTTTTAGTGTTGAACTGAATTATCTGCTCTATAGCTTAGAGTCAAGCTTGTCATTTGCTTTATGGCAGAGGCTGGAACAAACTCACTTTGCAAGAAAGAGGGGGAAATGCTTGAATTCCTCTTAAAAGGTATACAGTTTAAAATGGAGTTTTAGACACATGAAATAAAAATTTAAAAAAAAAGAAAAACAATCTCTATCTTGTAAAAATAATGAGGTCACATGTAGATCTTATGGAAAAATTAGAGGCTACATTTCAGGAAACCATTTAAATAAATGCTTAGCCTTTTGTTGGGTAAAATGCTTAGGCACATAATTCAGATTAGACAGCTGCTTATGTTTCAGTGGTTAAACAAAGCAAACCAAACTAAAAATGAAATTAGTTTCCATTGAAGCAATCAAAATTTCAAATATGTTTTAAATTTATTGCAAGAAAACATATTTTTTCAACTCTCCCAAACTGAGATATTATTATTAACAACACCAAATAATAAATACTCAGGGTCAACTCTGAGTTCCTTGTATCGGAAACATAAGTTTTGTCTTGGTTGGCTGTATGCCTGTTATAGGTGGTGAAACAGTTAATAAAGTGATGCACAGCTAAGGGCTGCCCACGTGTATTCAGTGCAGAAATTGTAGCACTGAGCTCTAACAGTTCTTACTGCCTGAAGATTTCAAGGCAAATAAGCAGGAAATTAGCAATTAGGGAAATTAACTTTATTATCCCTATATTAGAGTCAGAGAAACTGAGGCAGGAGGCAAAGCATCAACTGTTTCAAAATCAGTGGCCGTCTATCAGCAAAGCTGGGAAGAAGACATCCATCAGTTCAGCATTGATGAGCACATCCCTGGCAGAAAGCCAGACCCTGTTCTTGATGGGGAGAGCTGCAGGGTGATGAGGAAAGAAATGAAACTCCACTAGTGGCGGGGTAGGCAGCTCTGGGGGTGCAGCAGGGTGGCTTCTTCTCATGCAGGTGGGTCTCTGCAGCATTTGTGGCTACTGCCAAATGTAGCGAGTGCCCTGAAACCTTTCCCCATGGTATTTGGGATTAGGACTTTAGTGAACACATTTCGCATTGTTTTGTTTTTTGACATATTTGGCTTTCCAGACTTGCCTCTGTTTATTAAGAAGATTATTCAAACTTTTATCCATTTGCAGAATGAGTTTGTAATCCTCTGTTACAATTTTTAAGCTTCATACTTCTGGAAGTGCCACATTGCAAATGTGTAACTGTTAAAATAGTCCACCATAAATTAGGTGATAAATATATTCAAGTGCCATAGACTTTATGGTTGTAAAGCCAACAGAACACACCTCAGTTAAACCTTTTTCCCTGACCAAAACGAACCAACCAACTAACTGAACCACCTCCCCAAATGTTGATTGCATTTAACCCAAACTCTTTTCCAGAACATTTTAATTTGCTTATCTGTTTTTCAATAGTCAAAGGATCAAGTTTGCCATTCACTGTTCAATTTTCTCTGTTAAAATCTGCTAAGAACATTTGAAGGTAGCTGACTGTGTCAAACACATCCCATAAATGCTCTCAAAGTGTGAATGCTTTCAGGGACGGCGAGGAACAACAGGGCTCCAACTCCTCTCTTAGAATCAATGCTACCAGCAAAGCACAAAATTCAGACTTTTATAATTGTAAGAGATGCTGATTTATAAGGTAAGTTAGCGTGAGATTATGGCATCAAGAGATTTTCCCCTGGAATCAATTCAGTTTTGCTATATGCATGCGTGGTTTCTTTCTCTCTCTTTCTTTTTCTTTTTTTTCCCCCCCCAGTCAGCACTGTAACTAATACCAGCTAATACCCACCAGAACCTTAAGGAAATCCACCTTGACAAAAAGCGGAATTAGGCAAGATGAGGAAACATGTGAGCTACTGCCTTTGAGCAACGGGCAAAATGTTTCCATAGCTACTGAGAGCAAAGCGCAGGGCAGGACAGAGTGAGGGTGGGAATCAGCACAGCTCGTGGTGGTGCTCGGAGCCATTTCCAGCATGAAAGCTCTTCTTTTCGACCTCATACTGAACAACAAGGATTATGAGGCAACGGACTGGGATTCAGAGCGTTTAGAGAGAGGAGGATTACCTTTTGCACCGACTTCCACTCTGATCCTAAAACTTTCAACATCTCACTGTTCCTCCCTTCTGCAGCTGTAAAACAGGGATTTGAAGGAACAGGCATTGCCTTTCTTGCCAGTTTATGGTCAGTCCTTCTGCTTGTTTCATGTTATTAACAGCTCCCAGCACCTTCCTCCTCCAACCATGCAGAGGTAGTGGAATTAGACGCCAACCATAGCCTAATTAGAAGATGCTTCCCAATTAGGCCACTTTCAAATTTTGTGAAAACCACAAGCACGTTAAAGAACACACACACAAAAAATGTGACAAAAAAAGGAAAACATTTATGATTTGCTTACACAAAACAGAATGGAATGGGTAATATGTCACTCTTCCTGTGTTCTGAAAATAATCTGATTATTTTCTGATGCTGAAATTGCACTAATAGATTCTTGGCAGACAGTTATATTTTCCCATAAGGATTTTTTTTTTCCTCCATGTTTCTCCAACATGCCACTCATTTTTCATATTCATTTATACTTAGATGTAAACAAAGTGCCATAAATTAATTCCGTGTGCAGTTAATTTTTCTGGTAAAATATGGATGGATGAATGAATACGTCGTCTTCGTGCATTTCAATTAAGAGCCTTCAATTAGTTTTAAAACCCATGGCGCTTCTCAAATGCTGCACTATTTCCATTCAGCAGCGAGGAAACGCCAGCAAATTATAGGCCTGAGGCTGTTAAAGCGGGGTCCTAACAGACCCTGCTCCTTCAGGTAACCCCAGTGAGAGTTCAGAGGACTGTGTGGAGGCTCACAGCTGGAGCTGATGAGCACCTTCAGGACAGAAAAGTGAGATTTTAATTTATAAATGTGTGCAGTTTTCAAAGCGGCCCCTCGTGAACGCTGTATGAACCACAGAGAGGTTTGTGTGGTACCTGGTGAAGGAGATGTGGGAGGCACGAGGCAGGGGGGACGTTGGTGCTGGCAGGAGGGCGAGGTGGCTGGTGCAAGGTGCGATGCCTTCAAGATGGAAATGTGCTACTGTCAAGCCGTGTGTCATGGTTTGAGAAAGTTGGTGCAGAGTGGTCAGGAGTACACTGCAGGGCTGGGGCAAAATTCGCTTTGGTTCTCGGTGCTTGTTTCTGCTGCTCGTTTGGGTTTTGCCTATTAAGATCTGAAGCCATTTGGGACTGAAATTGTCTTCTAGTGCGTGGCAATATATGCTCCCTGGTGCTACAGAGTTCTTGCATGTATGAGGGCGCTAGTATAATATGTATAATGATAACTTGCGGTAGTGTCTATTCCTGAAAGTTAAAGGAGGAGGGATTTTTCACAGAGAAAATCCCTTAAAGAATTATACTTACTAATTTAGAGAATGTCCCAAATCTCTACCTAGTGACTTTCATGGGAACTGAGGGAGGCCCCACCCCTCTCTTTGTAATTGAAAGACTGTTTAAAAAATTTAATTATTGTGTGCTATAGATATCACTACGGCAGCAAGGAGAGATGGATCAGGACCACAGGGAGCTGTATACATGCTTTTGTTTGCAAAACTTTTTTGTATTTTGTGAAAAAGTCAAGAGCTGAAGGAGAACAAATAGATGGATTTGGGGATATTTTCAGAGCACCCCTCAAAGCTTGAGACACCGCTTGAGAGAAGCTTGAGAGAAAGCATGAAAATTCTGGTCTGATCATTGAAGAAATAACTATTGAGCGCTAGCATTAGGGGCTGGTTGGAGGCTGGAAATGACATTTTGGGAGGGAATGAGAGACTGTGGATGGGAAAGTGTTAAGTTAGGAAAGACTTTGGAAATAGAGAGAGAATCAGCTTCCTGTGACAGAGAGGGAACAAGAAAGCAGCTATGTAAAGTAAAGTTGTCGCCCTTTCTTGTAGTATTTCTGGATATCCAGCCTTGATTCTCACAGGTCAATGATCCATGAGGACAAGCACAAGAAGCGCTTCATGTGAGAAGGGGGTACTGGCAGCCTCCTGGGATCTGGGTGCAGAAAGGCACTATTTGGGTTTTTTTTTGTGTGTGTGTGGCTGTGTGTATGTTGATCAGCCTCCAGATGTTTTGCATTCAGGTCACACGTAGATGGAGACATTGGATAAAGAACCTACAACAAACACTGTCCGAATGAGATCTGAGTTGTTCTAATATATCTGATAAACGTGTCACAGAATGATAGTTTAATTTGTTTTAGAAGATATGATCATCCCAAAATATGGTGCAGGGTAAGATGACAGTGAAGCACAGAACTTACAGAGAGAAGGTCAGGAGGTCATAATCTCCTCCGAAGGAAGGAAGAACTGGAAGACAAAGAACTTTTATGCTAGCGTTAGGCAAACAAGAGAAGGACAGGAATACAGTTGATTAAGTTGTGTGCATGACTGTGAGTTTCAAAGTGACACAATGTCAAAGATGAGTTTTAAATAGAGGATAATGGTGATGAGAATAATTAATTGTTGACAGTTTACGCTGCCCTTAATACGGCAGCAACATAACTGGAGACTCATTTCTTTGCCTCTAGTTTCTGGCGACTTTTAAATCTTTGCTGCCAAAGCACAATGACAATCTGACTGACTGTAGTGTTTGGAAATCTATTGTTACTGAAGCACAGTAGCATCTAGAAATCCTTAGTCAACCCAGCCTCACTACAATAGGCATGGTATGTTTAGTTAGTCTTTCAGACACCTGGCATTATTTTTTTAGTGGGTGTTGCAATGAAATTACTGGATAATGTCATCTCTAATTTTTTCATCTCTGAACTGGAGAATGATCATTCCATCTTTCCCTTTTCCCAGTTTTACTAATATGCTCTGTAATGCCGTGCTATTTGTGGGTGCAGTGTCACACGACTGAATTTTGACAACTGCAGAGATATCTGTAAAAGAGTAAAACTGTGAAAATTAGAGGGTATATTTAAAGACATGAGAATGATCACCTAGGCCGAGACAATTTTCATCTCATAAAGAGTAATAATCATAATCAACTTGGTAACATTGAGACAAGTAACATTAGAAGTTATGAAAGAAAATGGGGAACAGTTTTTTTTTCAGCTAACAGGCTAGAAAAGACTAGATGAAGGTGGAAGAAAAATGTCCTGCTTTTCTTTCTTCTGCTTTATCCCCATTCAACTGATGGATGCTTACTGGTACAAACAAATATGATGATGCACCCTGTGCAAAGTTGTTGCACGTAAGAATAATTAAAGGTAATTCAAATCGTAAAAATAACTAATTAATGTCATTTACAAAGTGCTTAAGCAATGTGCTTATGCAAATCAGGCATCTTCTCAGCAAACGGCTTCTTCAATTGTGAACGTTTCTCCCAGGCTTTCACCAATTAATGCTTAGCTGTAATAGGTCCCCTTGGGTACATGGGCTTTCTTGCACAGAGGGATTCAAATGTTCTTCCATTTTGTGCTGCACTAGTTTTGAAGGATCACCGCTCTGTTTTCGTTTCCTTTTAAATGCCCAATTTCCCTCCACAAGATGACTCTCCGTATAATACGGATGATATGTTACTCACGTCAGTCTATTTTTTGTGTGAGCAAGCTGACTTCCAAAGTAGCAGGTGCCTAATCTCTTATCAATGAAACTACACGAATTTTCTAGCAGGTGCCACTAACAACGTTGACCCTGTGCAGCAACATGCTTATTGCATGGTGGCATTGGAAAGACATATTTAGGGGATTTTTTCCACAAAAAGAAAAGAGTGGAAAGAGCATCCAAGGCACTTTCTCATCGGAGCAAAAAACTACATGTCCCAGTAGGACAGGAAAGGAGGGAAGATGAAGTCATGAACTGTTCACAGCTCAGGGTTTTTTCCTGCCTTCTGTCTGTGTTTTGGGCCAGGGAAAGGTACCCACTCTATAGTTACAACAATGGTTTTATGTCGTTGATTCAATCTAATACGCACAGTTACTTTATTACTATGACTATCATTGTTATTATTAATTTAAGTTTGTTATCCATGAGATGAAAGCGCAGCAACATTCGCTTGTACAGCTGTCTGGCCAAAGCTTTCTTCCTTTAATTTCACTGCTTTCGCCTCTGAAATGCAGGCTCCTAATTATTATCCTTAAAGGGAATGCTGCCAGGAAGGATTCACTTTGGAGATGGCTTGCTTTATTGGCAAGGCAACTAAGCCTGGCAGTGAAGGCTGTCAAGAGGAGAGTGGTGTGTTTTTACCGAGTAGGAGGGGATGACAGGGAGAGTCCACTGTGCATAATGTTGACTGAGAAAGGCCATGAGAGAGAGATGCTCACGTAGCGGAGAGGATTTGCGGTGGAAAGAGACAGGAGATCAACAAGGCGGTGAAGGGCAGGGAGCAGGGGCGAGGGTGGGGATGGCAGCACAGCAAGGGCAGTTACGAAAGAAAGGAGGCTCTTCTGAGTTTGCAAGAGAGACTGCTCCAGCACATTTTTATTCTATTCTGTCTTAAAAATTACTGAAACCTCCTTGTGTGGGATTTTCTTCAGGTTACCAGCAAAAGTCTTAGCCAGCTTCATTTGTTTGCAGCAACTGTACCGTCTATTCTAATCCAAAATTCCTTGTCACCGTATCTAACACAGGAGCTGACACAGAAGGAAATGACGTGGTGGGAAGAGGGGAGGCAAAGATGCAAAAGAGAGACCATGCTTCAGGTATAAAAAATATGAGGGAGGAAAGGATGGTAAGAGAGTGAGGGGAGAAGGGAAAAAGAATACTTTGGGCCGTGAAGAAGAATGACCATTACCACTGAACACTGACAGGTATCTTTCCAGGTAAAGGGCTACAAGTGAGAGTCCATCTCAACCATTTAATTTCCACAGCAGAAGAGAGAAATGAATCAATTTGGACAAAAAGTAAGACATTTCACTGCTCTTAATTTATGCTTCATTGAAAGGCAGAATAGAAAACAAATTAAAAAATCATATTTCACGAGATAATATAATCCTAAAAAGTTCTACCAAATGTTAAATACCTCATGTTTATACGCACTTCAGTAAAATAAGAGCATAATTTCAGTGTGATGCATGTCAGCTTTCATGACTGTAAAACCGGAGCAGATAAGGCTCTTACCCCTGCAACTCTTCCCTTTCACAGCAGGGCAACTGAGGCACGAAGAGACGATGTCTTAGGTCTTTCAGATCTTAACTTCCCCTGAAACCAGCAGGTGTTAAATTCTGCAACACCTCAAAGAGACTGGCGTTAAATGATTCATTGAAGACCGCACAGCAGAAATCCATGGGGAAGTAAAGACTTGAAGCTGGAAATCTCAAGTCTTAGTTTACCACCTTAAACAGCAGAGTATTCAACACTGCTGCTGAAGCTGAACTAAAGTTTCAAGTGTTGTGCCTGCTCTCCTTTAGATTTTTCAACAAACATAATTTCTAAACTGTAATTAGAGGGGATGAACCTCTGCTCCGTAGCATCAGTGGAATTCAATAACCTTTGGCAGGATTGCTCATCTGTAACCGATGTCAAACCATGGCGCTCTCTCAGATATATTTTACTTCGGCTTAATTAAAATGTACCTTCCTTTAATGGTATAGAAGCCATTTTACACACAAAACTCAGTGAGTATATTTACTCATCTTACTAAAAAATGGATCAAGCAGTCAGTAATGGCGATATAAATCCTTAGAAATTTTACAGAGCCTTGCCATATTTTGAGATGTGTTATTGAGACCTTTGAATTTTTCTTACAATAAAAAATATTGTAACAATAACAATTACTGGCATTTTCTGTTAAACAGAAGAGTAAATGAACTGAGAAACAGCTTGAGAGAAAAGTAAATGTTCATCAGGCAGTTAAAGCTATAGGTATTTGTTGGTTTTCATGTACATTATAAAATATCCAGGCCCAAGAAATACATGCAAAATTCAGAAACCAGGGGACTGTCAGACAAGGTCCAGTAGTTTCAGCAAGGAGGAAATTGAAAAATTGTATAGAAAGAATCACATTATAATTAACTATTCAGCAGCTGTGAACAGGGACAATGTTAGCCCAGTAATATATTGCGAAGCAGTTATCAGGAGAACTGGTAATTTGTTGATGCTCAGCGTTTGGATTTTTTTGGTACTGCATTAGCGGTTTTCACTCTGACCTGTTTTCAGAACTGACCTATTCATTTTTTAAAAACAATACCATTTCATCTGGAAAGGGTTTTTTTCCCCTCTAATTTCCTTTTAAGCGTGAAATGAAGCATCTCTTTTGGATGTTTGCATTGGAAGCAGGATGGTAAGAGGCAACACCCATGATCTAGACCTAAATTTAGCCATTTACGTCGCCATAAGCTCATGGGGACTGGCATACAGCTCCTGAGGAATAGGCTTTGTGCCAATGAGCTTAAATATTACCATATATTTCCATTTGAGAAATAGCAACGGCTAATAAATATGCCAGAGTGTAGGGGCCTCTTTCATATATCTTAGCTGGATTAGAAACCTTTTGAATTTTCATCAGGCTTGCAGTCATTTTGCTTGTTACATTCCTTAGAAGAGTCTCCCCAATAACCTTCAGAGATGCTATTTCTCCTCGCCGGGCATTACCTTGAAATGACTAAGTAAGAAAACCAGATGGGGAAAAAGCACTTCTTCCTCTCTGGGTATTTTGTACAATCAAATTGCCACTTGTGGGTTCTGGAGGACTTGGCGGACAGCTTGTTAGTTCTCGCCACTTTGCAACAGTCCTTTGCAATGCTGGAGGTATCTTTCATTCTGTAGGACAGAGCAAAATGATGAAAACTGCTCAGTCAGTTTCCACCAGACTGGGTTTTTTTTTCTCAAGGGAGCAAGGGTGGATAGGCATGCAACATTGCTTTGGGCAGGGAGATGGAGCCTCAGCCACCGGAGAGTAAACTGTCCCTAAACTGAGGAGGGGACAGAGTCTATTTCCTCAACAGACAGCAGGATCTCATTTCTGGAAGAGGACAAGACCGTGATTTCCCACTTGTTCTCCAGTCCCAAGCTACACTGAGTTTTATGGAGCAACAGTAAAAAACAGAGTAAATACAGGTGATCCGAAGTCAACCTGGGGTTGTTACCATAGTGTTTTCTGTCCGTTTGAAAGAGCCTGCTTCGTTGGCTTGTGTCAGCAAGCTTTTACATCCAGACGCTGGCACCAGCAAGCGACTCCATAGCTACTGGAGAAAGCAGGGGTTCTCCTGAGGATGTTTCAATGAAGGAGCCTAAATAAATAGTGCACCATTGTCTGGATGAAAAACATGTCTCCAGCATCAAGGAAGACGGCTGAAGGACTGCTGCCTCCTCACAGCCCCTCTGAGCTGGGCTGGGGTCCCCACCAGTGCATGGCAGATGCACCGCCCCATGGGACATGGGGAAATAAGCAGATGGTGGTGGTGGATTTCATCAGGGACAAGACATCCTCTTTGGTGGCTCCTCACTCTTTCTTTTCTTCTGTTCCCTTAGTCTTGTATGTGGGGTTGTAGAGCTGAAGATGAATCAGGGCGCTGTACTAGAAATACGTGAGGTGCCAGCCCCAGAAACAGAAGGTTAGAGGGAGCTGGGCCATCAGGGGAGCTTAAACTAACCACTTAAGGAAAGGAGATGTTAAGCCCACAGCCTTCTCTATCTTCCTGTATAAAGCCGAGCAAAATAAATACTGATAATAACAACAGTAAACCCTCCATACGGAGAGCATTTCCCAGTTTACAGTCTTCCCAAGTAGAAATGCCCTCAAAGCCTCTTTGTTGAGATTTATATAATCTCGGATTCTCACGTAAATTTGTGCTTGGTGACCTGGCAGCAATCAAGGAAAAGAGGCGCTAACTGGGAAAAGATCCCGCTTTGCTTTGTTTAAACGTTCAACTTGTGCTGTGAAATTGCATTTGTAAGAGAGGAATAAACTCTGAAGCCCTTCAGCAGAAATGGATTTCACATATTTAGTGGATGCCTCAAGGCAATTTCTTTTCTTAATGGGATCTGAGCACAGCTTTAATTTTTCACATTTTATAAGGCTTTTCCTTGAAATTACTTTTTATGTGGTTCCTCTGTTAATGGATCCTCCACAGTGAGGCAAGAGTAAGAGAAAAAAATCTTCAGAGAAGGAAAAAGTAGAATCATACTGGGAAAAAGTCACATAATAAATTGGAGATTACAGGCAATAAAACTGTCTTCCATATTTTTCTTTGATAAATGCTTGTCCTATCTCCTTTGGATTTTGAAGACATTAAAATATCGAGCCAAATCTTTGTTTTTTTAAAAGAGTATTTTACTGGCAGGATAGAGAGTCACAGGAACTATTTGCTCACAATATTTAATTGTCCCAGGGAACTATGGCAGTTCTGATGTGATATAGTATTGTGCTCCAAGGCAGGAATAGTGACCTCACCTGAAAAAAACCCAAAGTGTGCAGACCCTTTGCTTAAAATAAGACAAAAACAGATGAACCAGTCTTTCAGAGAGTTTTAAGGTGCCCATTTTCTAACAGCAGAGTAATTATGGTGATAGCAAAGGCAGAGCAGGATAATTTTTGTTTTCTAGGAGGTCATGCACAATAGTTGAATTTAATATAGCTCCTGGAAAAAGTCCTTAGTTATTATTGAAGTCGTTAGTCTTTTCTGGTTTTGCCACTGGCATTTTACGACACTGATGCCATTTGATATTGGAAGATTTTTTTCTTTTAATTCAGATGAGAAATGATTTTACAAATAATAAGAATATAGATAGCGCTGTTATAATAATAAGGGACTTTTCTGAGATACCTAATGTGACAAAGATACCTTTTATTTTTCTGAGAACTAATTTTCCCTTAAAAAATAAAAATGTGCAGAAGAAGAGTCCCATTATTGATCTGGAATCCAAAAGAGTTAGTTTCTAGTCACTATAATTGACAAAGGCTTTTACAGCTCATTAACTGCAAGATTATGTGGCACAATTCATTAAAATTCTGTTTCACTGAATGCATTTGTAAACACCTTCTGAGAAGTTTATCACTCTTTGCATAATGCTGAGCTTTCTTTCAGCAGATACGTTTCTCTGCTGCTGTTCACTGATATAAGAGTCTGGAGTAAGTTATGGTAAAAAAGTGCTATCTTCTCACAGCAAAGGAAAAAAAAAGGAATTGTGTTGAGAGTGAAGCGTAACAGATATTAATTAAACATTGCTATACTATTTCCTTTAGACCACTGTATTTATTAAACCTCTCATTCCATTAGTTTGGGACAGATTTTTTGCAAGAAGAATGTGAATTTTAGTACAAGCATGAAACAAAATTTACAGGACAAGCCATATTTATTTTTCCTCTCTCTGCAGCAGAGGAAGAGATCACTGCATTCCAGCCAGCAAAGCCACAAATAATCTTTCCTCCCCTCTTGCCAAATAGATTTCAATTCTCTTTCATCCAGAAGCATTTATCCAGGAGAATATCTAAACTATTTCTTGCAGCTCTATGAGTAAATAAGTCTTGTGCTCACAATACAAGCTGGGCAAAAAATGATGAGAGATATAACACAGTGTGAGAGTAGAGTACATTGAAGCGTAGGCAAGTTTCCCACTCCCATTCTCATTTTAGCATCAAGGACCTACAATCACCACTGCTGCACACGTCCACATTTAATCATAATTACAGCTTATATCTTTCACATATGAGTAGAGCAGGTGCTCATATGTCTGCTGTTTTGTGGATATGGTCTGTCAAGGCATGGAGCAGATGAGCTTCCAGCAGAAAGAGATGGAAAGGCATGTTTTGTGCATTTTATAACATCAACAAAACACTTACTATGGGTGGGCTTCACCTGATCAAGAGCATGTACCTGTAACAGAGCTAGTCATATTAGGCTCCCTTTTGTCTCTGCAGACGATTGGTCCCCACAATCAGCAGACGCAAGTGGGAATTTTATTTATCAAACATCTGGCGATAAATGTACGCTAAACTCCATTAATTATATTGACTAAATTTGCCTTGACCACAAAGTCAAGCCAGCATGATTGTTTCAGAAACCACCAGCTACTTTGCGGACAGATAAAGCTGTCAGAGGACACTCTCAAGTTCTGTCACCTTGGTGGGTGTCCAGTCCCTCCTCTCTGTGCCTGCCTGGATGCTTCTGCCATCACTGTCATTCTTTCTTACCCTTTGCTTTAATATAGCTGTGCTGGCAAGGTAAGATTTGTTCCCATATGAGACCTGATTCGCTGTGTTATTGTTCTGTTCTCAAGGAAGCAGAACCTCACTGAATTTATGGACTTAAAATCAGCTAAAAAGTAAGGCAACAGGTCTAATGTGGTGAATCTAAGACAACAGCCTTGTGCCATTTTACCAGATTTTTTGATACAACTATGATAAGACACCAGAAGACAAGGCGGTACCTGCTGCCTGCTACCGCTAGCTGTGGCTGTGGCTTGGTGATGCTTTTATATTGAGAGTTTTATTATTGACAGCCCTAGTGCTGATAGGGCCGGTTTAGCTAATTGATATAAAAAATATGCTTTTCTCACATACCTGTAGGATTTATTTGATTCAGGACATGAAAACATACCAGTTGGGCTGTTGCTTTCATTCAGCTGTGGCACTGAGGTAGCAACTGAGATAAAATGTCTTTTTGGTGTGGATAGCTTTAAGACAACACAAGTGGCAAGATTTTGGTTTGTTCTGGTACCTTTTGTGTTTTTCAATTAACGTGGTGGTACAGACTCTTACAAATAAATGACTGAATTTTCTATTTCAATGCATGAGAATCTTTTTCCTAAGGTAAGGTGCGTCTATTTTTCTGTACTCTGGGCAAGTACCATCTGTGCATTTGTAGATTCATTGGCGTTGGAGATATTAAATGTATATATCTGTGTGTGTCTGTGCGCGCGCGCGCACATGCATGCATGTGTACATGTTCAAGTATGTAGGCTACATTAATAAATAAATATGATTGCATGTGCATATCTGTTACACACTTAAACTGACAACCCTGGATCTTTTTAAAAGAAGTTGTGGGTGCTCAGATCTGCTTAACTCAGTGACCAAATTTTCAGACATCACTGAGTTGGTAGAATTAGCAAGACTGTCAGAATAAGTGAGCATAGCTGCCTAGAAAACTTAAAACGCCTGAGAAGAGTGGCAAATCAAAGCACATGAGTGACAAACTGAAGACAAGTTCATCTCCTGGTCCCTTTTTTATCTTGACTGCATGTTCTTCTCTTTCGTGTTTGTTTGTCTTGCTCCACAGGTTGGTGCAACTGTTATAATTAACTTGGCTGAAGGGGTTTACTGCCAGCAGATTAAAATAATCTTTCTTTGTTTAAACTTCTCTCCTCCTCTAAGGAAAGGAAGAACGATTCACGAAAACAAGAATGACTTGAGGAATGCAAAAGCAGCTAAACTGTTGGAATGAGGTGGACTCTGCCCTTGGGCTTTCTGCTCTCTTAGGGTCTATGCAGACAGCCTGACTTTGGAAACAAGCACGCCTCTGACTTTTTTCCTTAAAGCTGGTGATGAGACAGAAGGAAGAGGGGAAGGAGACTTCGCTCCGTCTTCTCTGCTACTGGCTGAAATCACAGGACAATAAAGGGAGCACGGACATGCCAAAATTGGAAGGTGATACAGGCTGATGCTGAAAACTAGGTTGAGAAAATTATTTAGATACCTAATTCCTTTGACATTACTTTTCATGATCTGGACGGGAAGTCACTATGTGCTGCAGTAAAGGCAAAGCTGAAGGAAAGCAGGCATTGAAATTTCTACATTGATCTTGTCTGATAACTAAGTGAAGACAGGAACCAATCCAACCTTGGTAATGTTATTTATCTGTCTTTCAGTGCAACAACAGACTTGCACAGTCAAAGTGAAAGGAGCCATAATCAGGTACAGTTACCTGAGATTTTCCTGGAGAAATGCTACTTTTGTTCCACATAGAAAAAACACGATGTTTAAAGTACCCTGCAAGCTAGCAGCTACTGCTTAAGAGATAAAGATCCAGTGTTCAAGCCCCAAGTCTGGATCATGCAGAGGAGGAATTTGAACTGAGATCCTTTACAACCCAATAGAGTATCCTACTTACCGTGCTATTCTGGTCAGGCTTTCTGTATGGCGAACATTGCAAAGCTTTTATTAGCTGCTGAGGCAAAATACATATGTAAAAACAAAAAAAATCACGCATTAGGAAAATCTTTTCCAACATGAATCTGAAGGCTCTACTTTCAGATACTTGGAAGAGGAGCCGGACTCTATTTGATAAAGCAAAACAGGAGCATGGACTCTGAGGTTTGTCTCCCAGGGGCACGGAGACAGATTTAGAATTCATTGCAGAAAATATTTTGTGATTTGACTCTTTTTTTCAATGTTTTAGTTAAAGCATCCGAAGAAGATTCTGGTATTGAAGTGTCTCCTTTCCATTGGTATTTTCTTTTGCATGGAAATGGTGCACTACTGAAACAGCTCAGGCATGATGTATTCTGGAAGAGTACTTGAGAGACAGTAAAAAGCTGCACACTACCAAACACCAACATGACATCTCTGAGTGAAAGACTTTTATTTTAAGCATATATATTTCAAGCTCCAAGGAACGCTTTGTTTTATTTTGATGAAAGTGAAAATGACAGGAAAAAAAACAATTTATCGACAGCTTTACACATATGCATTCCTAAGACTTCCTCATCACCTCTAGTACCAATAAGACTGAGGAAGCCAAGAGTTATCCGTATGAAAATAAAATGCTGCTAGTGAAATGCTTATCTTCTCAGATTCCTTGTTTACTGGGAGCTGAAGATATGGTTGATAGAGCTGATTGAAATCTAGCTAGTTGGCTATTCACACTCACCTGAGATTTCATGGCTTCCACTTCAGTTCTCTGTCAGTGCTTGCTTGAACCTTAAAAAAGGTCAAGCTTTGCAAAAACACAACTCAGAGGCAGGACCCTTGATGCTTGTAATTTTCAACTTGTCAAAGTAAATATGGTTTGTATTGTATTTATTTTCTGAAATCTGAGCAGACAACATTCATTCCTTCACAAGGGGATATAAAGCAATTGGGCAATTGTTTGAGAGATGTGTCTTTTGAGAGCACGAAACTTTTATTTGTAGGTTCCTCTCCTCATACTTTTTTGTCTCTTCTGTGGCTTAATTGTAGGGTCTGATTCTCCTCTCCAGCAATGTTGTTACTCCCATACGTCTCCATTGCTGTAGATGAGGTGCTGCTATCAGCATCACCATTAGCTAAATGAGCCCAGAGGCTTTTCCCACTTCATTAGTAAAAGCAGGTTTAAACTACATTGCATTTCTTTGTTTGCATTTTCTTGCTTTCAACAGCAGGCTTTGCTTTTGTAACTTGTCTTCATTTAATATTAAAACAGCCTGGGAATACATTTAGTTTGATTATAGTACATTGGAAACCTTCAATAGGATCAGTAGCCAGCTGAAGTGGTGTGGTGCATTCCAAACATCTCTGACGCTGCCTTAAGTTTCCCAAAGTCAGCTTCCTGCACAGCAAGATCCAGGACTATGGTGCCACCTCCCACCTCCCTTCTTTCTCTCTGTTATGTCTGTTTATGGTCTTTAGCTGTAGGGCTTTGCAAAATAGATACAGCCATAACAATACTTTTGCTATTCTTGACTGAATTATTTTCTTCTGGGTAAATACGGCATTCATGAGCCGGCAACAAGTATGTCTTTTCACTTTCACAGTGCTGAGGGAGCAAGACATTCCCTTTGTTAGTTTATACGAAGGCCAGGCCTTTCCTAGTATAATACTTAGGTGAGAGAATTATCCTGGATGGGCACTTACTCTCACTTAGTCAAAGTTTTTCTGCTCTATATAAAATAATTAAAGGTTTACATAGTAGAGGTTTTGTACTGAAGTCTTCCTTCCTCCCAGCAGAGCAAACCAGCTATTAGCATATAGTGTCTCTTTCCCTTAGTGGATATTAAATCATTAGAAATTGTTCCACTTGATGTAAAATACTTAAATAACTCTCAGATTAAAAAAAGGAGAGAAAAAGAATCAATATCCCAATGCTGAATGTTCTCCTGGAAGGCAGTGAATTTAGTTTAAATCTTGCTTTACTGGGAAACTTATGGCAGAATCAGGAGCTGAACCTGGGTTTCTGAGGGCAGAAATTAGGAGACACGACAAAGTTCAATTAATTTGATTTTACAGTCACCTTGTAGATAGGCTTATATCAGTGTGGGTTCCTGCCAACAATTAAGGGTCTCTGTGAAGACATTTAGTCCTGTAAAAAAAAATTAATGAAATTTTCCTGACTCTTCTGGAGTAACTTGTCTATTCCTTAACTTATTATTGGTGACATGAGTGACAAGAGGTACAAAAAAATAAATTAGTGGAGAACATGGCATTTGGGCAGGAAAAGTGTTATCATAGTGATTATGCTCTGCTTTATTTACAGTATGGAGAGCAAGCATGGAGTGGACTATTTATTTAATTTAGCTGCACAACAGAGATCTTTTTAAATCAAGTAGTTTTATAGTCAAGCTGACATTATCATGAACAAGAACTGATTGTCTTGGTTAGTTTAAGATTCTTGCTTCAAAGCCAACCATGCATTTAACACTTATCAACAAAATTAATGAGCAGACACTGGTGGCCTCTGAGGGACCAAGATGGCAGTTCTTTCAGAGCAGAATCCCCATAAAACAATATGTAATGCCTTCCTAACTGAAATAAGAGTAGGATCTGAAGCCTTGAAAACTGAAATTGTTTCAGCTTTGAGGTTTAAAACCTTAAAACCCTTCATATTGATGTCTTCGCCCATACAGACAAGACTGCCTGGATGGAAATACTCTTCTCCAGATGAGAAATTTCAGGGTTGATCTAAACTGAAGAGTACAAACTGGGCTTAGTCTGGTGCAAAACCAGCTGGGGGAATAACTCCATCCTTTCATGAACAGACATATTTCCTCTCAACTCCTTCATCAGCTGGAGGTGAAGCACAAGTGTGTTCCCCAAGTATGACATGAAGCAACTGCACTTACACTGTTTAATAAGCAGAGGCAACACACAGTGCCTGGTAGTGCGCACATCTGCTCTGCTTTCCAATGCCAAGACAATGTTCTTTATTTAGTTACTCAATGCAAAGTTCCAGACAAGTATTATGGACACAGATATGGTACTGTGTACTCTTTATCTCAGAAAATATCTTGATATAACACATGTACTAATACCATTCCCACCACTGTATTAATATTTTCTGGGAAGATGGGACACTGTGGACAGCAGCTATGGTAAATGGCTATCCCTAGATAGGGGTGTAATGTCTGTGGTTTTGTAATGAGAACTTATCTCTGATTTGCCTGATAGGCAAAGGTCTGTCTTTATCGATATGATGACCACAATAATGCAACACAGTTTTTTGAAGAAAAAAAAAAAAGTTCTTTTTTTTACCCTCATTTTCTCCAAGAGTAGAAACGCGTTGAGTAGATTTATGGATGTACTCTTTGGCTTTGGTTTGAAGCTGAGCAGATAATGTGGATATTCTGCAAGGGGTGTAACATGGAGACAAACACTCTTGTGAATCTTGAAATCAGAATGTAAGATTTTATTGCCCTATCCCGTGTTGGAAGTTGCTACTATTGCAACAGATCCAGCAGAAGGGAATTTACACCTGTGCTTCAGCTGTTCAGTTTGCAGTCTGGTGTCTTAACACAAGCTCACACATTCATCAGCAGGTTAAACTGAGATGCCAGGCTGAAAACTGGAGCAGCTGAAATGCAAACACATGCTCTCTTCCTGAAAACCCACTTTCTTCCTACTCTCCACCTTGCCAAAGCATTTCATCAGCCCGTTCTAATTCCCCAAATTTCTTACTGGCTTTCTGGTATTGAGGAAGTGGAGCTGAATGCAGTGCTTGATAACTGCACCCCGGTTTTACAAAGAGATATTATTTTTCTTTCAAAGACTTGAAAAAAACTCCCTTCTCCCTTGATATCTCAGAGTTATATTCTACCTGCCCAAGGTGCAACTCACCTAGTAAGTGATTAAATAAAAGGAAGATCTTCTTCAGTGGTATGTTTGGATTCCCTTCTCCACTGCCCTGATTTTTTTAGGTGTAGTTCCAAGAGAACCAAACCCCTTCGGGGGACCGGAGCCAAACCTGTAAAACTTCATCACCTCGCTCAGTGGTTTTCCTGACACCTGCCAACAATGCAGAACTGAAAGACGACAACCGATTGCTAGGCTGCCTTGACCATGATCAGGTTTTCAAGGTAATCAAGACAGAAGTGTCCCAACAAGGCTGTTAACTGAATCTGCAGAACATTACTGATCTGGAAAGAACCCAGACTGATTTTCAGGTGGAGCTGTCAAGACCAATTTCCAAGTTCCTGCACAACATAAAGTCCTCTTAGGAATACTCTTGTGGAATAGTAGAAAGGAAAAGAAGGAGAGAACTGCAAAGAAAGAAAGGGTTGTATTGTATTTTACAGTATTCTCATCTGCTGCAGGCTCCACAACTCCTTAAAGCTACTGCAGAATAATTTGATGGGAGATACCCAGCTTTTCCTATCCATCCCTAGACCACTTAAATCCCACTATAAATTTGGTACGTTGCAAACCTTTAGCAAACTCTCTCTGAAGTATGTAATGAAACGTATAATGAAAATGAAATGGACAGTAGCCAGCAAGTACAAAAGCAATCTGTCACTGCAAGTCATTTCTACACAATCCTAAAATGTTGCACACAAAAGGTGTACTATCAGTCAAAAGCAGAGGAGCTTGAATGTAAAGCAGCCCTAAGCTTCTTTGTACCATGGGTCTTTAATTAGAATCTAACAAATGAATATGAATCTGGAGGAGGAGAACTGGCAGGAGAGCACCGCTGACGACACTCATCACAATGAACAGTGATGTTTTGACTCTATAGGGCAGATAAAAGGGAATGTGTGTCCTTTGTTTCTATAACAGGATGCAACACGCATAACACAGACAAAAAAAATCAACGTCTGTGACTTCCAAGGCTCAATTTCTAGAGGGCACAAGGTACAAATGAAAAAGTTCATAGGAGACAATGATCCTACACTTAGCCCCAAGTCTGTTTTCTTTAGAATTAGAAAATGCTGTTTCAAAAAATGACAATACAGAAAAGCCTGCGCACAAAAATGAGGAGATAATGAGAACATAGGAGACTAGGAAGGATTAATATTAATCTGGTTCCAGTTTTACATTCATGCTGACGTTTTTTCCTGAAGATGTCATTCCCTGAAGGAAGTCCAACTCGAACTCAGTAACAGAGTTTTTCTGCATCAGGAAGAAGAATAGGTAGTGTTTCAAAACATTTGAGATGGTCACACTATGATTGTTTGCTCAAGGGACAAGGCAGTTTGAGCTCTTGGTGCAACATCCCCAGGGAACTCAGGATCCCTGGCGAGCTGGAGCTGGGATGTGACTCAGAGTAGGGAAGTGGCATCGCTACTGTGCGTGGCATCAAGAATATCTTGAGTTTCTGCTCTCCCGGCATGTAAGACTCACTGCAAAAAAACCATGTCACAGCCAGAATGTGGGTTGTGCAGGGGGAAGATCCTGTTGGACCACAACCTCTCTCACCTCTTCTTTTGAGAGAAGCTGGCTGAAGAGGTAGTGACTGAAAACTGAAGCTTGATGACTTGGCTAGAAATTTTAGGTTAACTCTAGATTAAAAAAGCTTGTATTCTTTCATTGAACTTCAAATCCAGTTGGGGAGTTTTGTTTTAAAATATGGTCCTGTGTCAGCCAGAATGTATAGGCTTAATATAAAATAATCACAACATGAATTTCTCCAACTTTCACTGTGCTCTGTGAATTTTAATGACTGTGACAGTCTTTTGGCCTTAGGAACGTATTGGCCAAGCTATTAACTCTGATGTCTTCTATAGCTGATCTGCTTTGATCCAAATGAGGAAGGTGTTTTAGCAACAAGATTCTTTATTGCCAGAATTTCAAATATTCAAACAATTTACTAATTAAAAGATCTTTGAAAGAAAATATTTTTCTAATAGTTTTGAAGATTCTGTATTTCAAAGTTGCAGGAAAACTGTTTCTTAAAAGATGAAATTCTCACTCCTCAAAAAATGAATACAAATTAGGATTTAATCTGTTTTGGGTTTTTTGTTTTGTTTTGGTTTGCTTTTTTTTTTGATGGGGGGAAGGTAGGGGCAATATAATTTCTTCTCTTCTGGCTTCACAAAAGTATTTGGAAGGTACTGTGGAAATTAATGAAATTCATGGCTTGTTGTGGATAGAAAATTTATTTATCTTTTCCAAGAACAAGATCTGCTCAGTTCATCTCACTTCAACCTGGCTGACTGAAGTTACAGCTGTGACTCACAACGCTTACTTCAAGACTTTTGTATCCCAATTTAGGCACGGACCAAAGCACAAACCTGACTTCAATGATCCTTAGAACAAGTCAGGGCCTTGGGAAGCACGAAGAGTATGTGAGGATGAAAAAAACCCCCACAGTAAAAGTGAGTATTGCTTTTGTGCATCTTCAAAGTGATTCAGACCCAGATAGAGGAAGACTTGAGTTGTTACTCTTTTCTTTTTACTTACACGAACTCAGTCCTCCTGCTGACCATCTCACAGAGCTTCATGCCTGCTGTGAGATGTTAAAAGGAGAGGGAAGGGGGGGACCAAGCATTTAAAAAATACAGAAGTTGTGGACTGCTGCGGGAGCCGGTTTGCAGCTCCAAGTGCAAGAGCCACGGGCTTAGCAAAATTCAGCAGCTCTCAGGAAGGAGCCAGTCAGCTCTCTGTGAAGGCCTGTGGCTGACAGATCTCTTTCATGAAAGGGATGTGATGGAAAGACAAAGAGAGAGCATGAGACAGAGAAATTGAGGCAGTAGCACAGGTCTGGAGAGCCCTGAAGGTAGAGCAGGTCAGTGTTGGCAGCTCTCTCCTGAGTGACTCCTATCTCCATATGACTGGAGATAGGAGCACCGACATTAGGAAAAGTCCCTTGAGGAAATATTTGAAGAGGGAAAATGCAAGAATTAAGATTTCAGCTAATTTTCCTCCCTATGTATATAAAATGGATAGAGAAAGCTGGTAGGGAAGTGCTGACAAAGCTGTAGGCCTCGAGGGAAAACTAAACTTGAAAATTTTTGATATGGTACTGGAAGAAAAAGTCCTAGCTCTAAATATACTGTGATCTAAGATGCATTTGGTTGTGCAACATGTTTTTGTTCTCTGGATTAATCCAGCCTATTTGCTGCCTCTGGGTACCGCACCACAGGCTGCGGTCCTGTGGGACCACGTTGAAGACACTTGTCTGTCTCCATGGAGTTTCTGAGATCCTGGAGGTGTATTTAGCGCTTCAAGTGTGCTTTGTGTGCCTTCACATGCCTCTGTCCTCTCACCAGTTAAAGGGCTTGCTGAAAACAGCTGGTAGGAAAAGAACGCTACTCTTTTGTGTTCATCTTTGACAGAAATGAAGGAAACTATGATTAAAACCCATCTAAAGTGTTTCACCTGTTTCACCACTTTTTAATGAAAAAATCTATAGGAAAGCTTCTTCACAAAACTTACAAGCTGGATGGAAATAGCTTTAGACAGCTGGTAAAAACAGGGTTTGTAAAAAGACAACCACACAGGACCAAATGCCAAGGTAGAGAGAAACCTCTCACTGCTGTGAGTGGGCTTTTTCGAGCAGAGGTGGGTCAAATCATAAAAATCAGATTCAGATCTCATAGGAGACCTAGCCCTTTTCAGGTATTCTTAAAGATCAAGCTCGTTTCTGGTTGCAGTATCATCCTCTTCTGCACCCGAAGGCAGAGCCGAGAAGCGGGATTGCACCGCAGTGTCACAGCACGTTAGACAAGATGATGCCACCCCTCGAGAGGAGCAATGGAAGTCGACGGGTCGCAGGGGGTGTCAGAGCAGCGCTGCCCACCAGCCACGCCAAAGCGGGGCAGATGATGCTGCCTCCTCTTCAGCCAAAGGCAAGGAGAGTTGGGATGTAAGTTTTACTTGTCAGGTGTGTGGCTGAGGGGAAAAAATATTTGGCGATTATGAGGGAATGATGAAATTCCACAGCCATTTCATCCTTCGCAGAAAAAAAAAGAAAAAGGAAGAAAAAAGGAAATGCCTTTGATTTACAGTCGCCCCTTCTCTTTTGCTACCCAGTAATGGAGCTCAGTGAGAAAATAAGATATTTGTGCAACTATTTTCTGCCTCAAAATGAGAAGGTAGCTCCGAGTGCCTCAAATACCGTTGCTGCCTTGCAACAGCAAGTAGCATTTCAGTGTACTCATTTATAACTGATGGGAGGAAGCAAAGAGATAAGAACAAGCTCTAATATTTTATTACCCTTTCCAATCTGATTAATCCAATTTAGTCTGAGGAATGTAAAGAAAGAAAATAGCAATTCTTTGTACTCCTTTCTAATTTTTCATTACAAGTGCCTAATGAATGTTAATGAATTAATTTTCAGACACCTCTCTAAAGCAAAGTATTTTTGCACCTGACCTGCCCACACTGAGAAAGGGAGGGGTAAAATGACTAAATACTATAGGTCTTTTATATAAATCATTTATATATATCTATTATTCATTTTGCAGGCAGCTAAAAAGGTTCAACAATTAAGTCTCTGTCAGAAATCATGGTAATTGAAATCACAGAAAGTAAAAGAGAGTACTGTATCCTAGTCCTTTAAACACAAGAAGAAACCTCATCTATCTGTGCGTTATGCTTTCCTCAGTCCAGCTTCAGAAAGTAAAAGTAGAGAGTTTTTTCCTTTTAAATTTGAAAATTTCTAATTAGTACTATGTTCTACATTATAGGGACACTTATGAATTAATGTGGGTTAGAAATATTAGTATTTTTAAATTAGCCTACACTGGAAAATTGCCAGATTTAGGGTGGCAAATCTGTGGCATAAAATGTTAACTTGTTCTCATGCTTTTTGGGTACTGCTAATGTACACATAGGCACATACATATATATATACACACACACATAAATAAATACTTGCAGTGTCGGAATGTGGGGTGACATCTGACTGAATGAATCTCTTCCCTCTCTTATTTTGCTCATCCCTTGGTTAAGATAGGAATGCATAAAATACCATACACCTCTGGCTTGAATTAATAATACAACTAGTACACAGACATGACAATTAAAGAATTTTAAAGTAATAAAAATAATTAATAACTTCAAAAACCCTCAGTAAACATATTCCATTAATTAACAGAATACGCCAAGAGTTCTTATATAACTACAAAGCTCTGGAGATATAGTGTAATTTCATGCTAACTCTTCTTGCACTGCTTATTGCTTTAAAGTAACTGTATCACTGAAAGTATTTAAGAGAGCAATTGCTCTTGGGGATGTAAAAATCCTTAGATGTTTGCATCTAAATAAACTGTCAGCCCCATTAAAATAATGATAAAGGCACATTATCAAACAAGTGGTAATTAGAGTGGTGATTCTTTCTGCGTGAACAAAACCCCAAAAAAGTATTAATTAGTGATTAATATCACCTGAGATTAAGCTGAGCCGATATTAAATTTCCGTGCTCAAGTTCATGTTATATAGTATATATTTTGCCAATTAAACAGCTTAGACTGGTACAAGAATTTATGGACAGACACTATAATGATTTTGCACCAGAAATGTAGGTTTATATATTTTAAACCACTGGGCTACATTTTATTGCTTTTCCCAACAGAGAATTAGAATAAAGCAGTTTCAGCCTCCAGAAAGATTATCAGACCTCATTTCGCTCTTGTTTTGGCCCAGGCACAGAAAGACAGCAAGTTCACGAGGACTCAATAAGGCTCAGGAGCTTCACAATGTTTCCTTTCCGCACTGACACAGCCTGGTGTGCGCAGTACTCTGGCTGCGGGAGCCGTACACGTCTCTTGAACAGCTAGAAGCTGTTCCTAAAATCACAGTCATCTTGTTTGTTTCCTACTACTTGGTAAAATATTTTGCTTCACATTTTCAGGCTTTTCTTGGCAAAACCACTAGATGAAGAAGTGCTCCCTTCTTGAAAAAAAAAAAAAAAAAAAAAAAATTATTTGCCTGCATATTTATGTTTCACCATTCTGGGTTTTCCAAACTCATAAAACAATTGCTGAAGACCAGGGGTGGCGTGAGGGAATGATCTAAGCTGGCAGTGGCATCTCATGCTGACAGCCATGTTTTCATGGTGCTTATTGTTTTTAGCAGTGGATGAACTATGAACGTTTTCCCAGATTGAATGTTCCAGTATTTTGATCAGGGAAACAAATCCCACAAAGCATCTGCAGTGATTTCTGCTAGTCCCCAGCGCTTCCTTCGTCCAGCCTGGACGGTCTGACTGACCATCTTCCCTCACAGCTTCTGGGCATCCTTCTTTTGGCCTTGCCTGGAGCCAGACGAAGGAGGAGCACGAAAACAAACAGCCAGGCCAGAAACACCCGACTGGTGCACGCTGGCATCTCTGCTCACTGCATTACGGACTGCAGAGAAAGCAACTATTTGGCTCCATGTCTTGGTTTATTTCATCTACATTTTTCTTGAACTCTACCATTACCACAACAATGGTCCCTGGCTGCCTTATCTCTGGGCACTGATCCAGGGACCATATTTGCTGTTCAAGGCACAAACTGCCTGTAAAGCTCGAGGGCAGCAGCAACCTCAAGACCACGATGTCATCCGACCAAAGGAGGAAGATGGAAATCCACACCGTGCGTGCATAGGTTATTGTCTTGTGCTGAAAAAATATTGCACAGTGAATCTGAAGCTTGGTGCATGTAATTTTTTCCGACAGTCCTTGAAGTCCCTTCAGTCAAAGGAGCTTTGATGCAGTTCATCTGATATCCTAATCTCTCCTATTTAGGCAGCAGTTGCTGCTCATGGGCAGTACCGCAATAACGCAATTGTAAAGGCTGTGCTGGCTCTGTGCTAGCTCTGTGCTAAAATAGAAATGAGACCAGCTAAATTGTAAAGCAGGCCCTAATGGTGTGATTTTGTGACTAATAAAAAGAAGTCTTTGGGTACAAGTCATCACGGCTCCTAATTCATAGCACAGACATGACCACGTGAACATATTTCTGCTAGAAGCTGTCACTGAGGTGTCACAGGTTGGCCCACCACGGCCAATACATTGTGGAAAGGCTGCATCACCTTGCGTGGTGATCTCCTTGAAGGAAAAGCACTGCTGGCTGTGCGCATACACCTCTCCCTCCTGTTGGCAATTCTGAGCTCCTGACCTGGACGCAGGGTGCTTCAAGAGGGCATGGGGCCATGCAGACAGATGGGCAGGAGGATCAACACGCCAGAGAAACGGGATGTGTTTCAGGGGTTGAATACTCATCCAGGGATGTCAGTACAGCAGTTTGGGCTGGGTGCCCATGCATGAGATCGAAGGGATACCCTGTTGTCTCACCACTGCAGCACAGGGCGTGATGAATTAGGCACTTAGCATTTATATGGTGTTTATATGGTCCAAGCACTGTCCCGACACTACCTAATTAAACAGTACAACACCCTTTCAGAGAGAAGTATGGCCTTCACTTCACTGATGGGAAAACAGATGGGAAAAATTGTGTGTTTTGGCCATCAGCATCAGAATTAGGATTCTGCCAGGATCTCCCAGCTCCCTGCCTGGTGCTTATTTCTTTAAGCTCATCTACGCAAAAGGCAGTGCGTGCTAGTCTGTAGTTGCCGAAGGGGAAATTTTGTTTCTAGGGACTTGTTTCTTTGCAAGTTGATTTCCATTGCCTGCAAGAAACATTTATTGACCTCAGTGAAAGACAAAATTTTTCCCCGAATTCTCTGACCATACCCCGATCCGTGCCTTCCGTGGTGCACAGGTTTGCGTTTGATCATCATGTAACAGAGGCACTGATTTTCATCCATGCTCAGTTTACAGAAAAGGCTAAGATGCTTCTCTGTGCATTTCTCCCTCTCTGCCATTGCAGTGCTGGACAACTCAGCAGACTGTTATGTTTTTTGGTTACAGTATCTACAGACAGACACGAAAGCAGTTTTTAATGGAAATATTTCTCCTTTTTGGGGAATTTTGGAGTTAGAAGTGCAGTCTCTGCATTGGGCCCTCTTTCATTGAGAAAGCTGGCCAAGCTGACCGAATCACATCATGCTGCAAAACCAGGAGTTGCGGGGGGGAGTCTTTACTGCCACAAAGTTGTTTGCTTGCCGATGTCACTTGAGCCTTACTGACAGCACCACAGTTGAAGACCTGGCATGTGTTAGGGTGGAGCTACGTGGAGCTGGGCCGGCATGGAGAGCTCAGGGAGTCCCACGCTCATGTGTCTCGTGCTCGCTTGCCTGGGCTCTTCCTGCATCCTGTCCAACAGCCATCCTCCCTGCTGGCCCTGGGGACACCTGAAGCCTTCACAGCAAGGACATGTCTATGTATTATTCCACCTCCCTGGGAATGTCTTGTAACCCAGCAGTCCTTAAGAAGAAAACATCTGAGGGGAATTTCTGTCCCTCTGGTATTTCAGTCTATCAGCACAAGAAGGAAGTCATGGGAGAGAAAGGGCACAAACTTTTTAGAAACTTCTCCTTCCACCCACAGACTCCTTCCTGTGGAGTAAATGGGCACAGACTGGTCCTTCATGTGGGAGATAATGATCAATATTTAGCTAGGAGGATTGATGAACATTATATTTATTATGTGAGTCTGTAAAGGCACTTCAGTCCCTCTATTTAACTTATCACATTTAATACAGCAGGAATAAAAAAGCCTCCTCACACTCTGTTCTTTTCTATAACAGGCAAACTATAATGTTCTTTGCTCTCATGCTGCTTCATTTTCAAACACAGCACATGTAAACAAATTTAGCAATAAATTATGCATAAGTGTAATAGCAACAAATATTTCAGGGAGCTAACTGGCAAGTTTGTTCTGTGAATATGAATGATAAATAATTGCTTTATTTGCTTAAACTAGCTCGAATGCCTGTTTAAAACGCTTGGCATTCCACACCTTTTCAAGTAAATGACAAAATTCTCTGCATTATCAGTGGGGCTCAGATTTTATCCATGGATAGAATAAATTAGCCATCATTTTAATTTTTATCCCCTGAATGAATTAATTGTAATTGATTGTTTTTCACTGATTCAATTTCCTTGTGATATACATCTTATATTGATGAGAAATCGTTCGGGTTTTTCTGCCATAAGGCCTAGCGGAAGACCGCTGCATCCAGCGTTTGATTTTTTGATTTCTCAGCATTATGTGATGTGAGTCCCTGAACTATACAAATAGTTTTTTTTTTTTTCCTGAGGGACTCCTTAAGATTTAATTACCCACAGTGTAACCACAATCTTTATTTCCTGTGAGAAACCCTTTGTCCCTTCTCCTTCTCTCATCCACAACAGACGTCTGTGGGTGGACTGCAGAGACATCACCAAGTGCTGCTGCAGAATGGCTCTGTAATATGGATTTGTTTACTGTCTTCCATCCTGAGATTTGCCCCTCGTTCACCTGGAAGAGGCGGACTGCTGTCCATGGCCCCCCGCACATCTGGGCTGGAGAACAGCCAGGGGTCCATCTTTTGCTGCTAGTGTAGTCTATGAGCAATTTAACTCCCCGTTGCAATAAAGGTCAGCAGCCACATTATCAGAGCTGAGCAGACTCAGCCTGGGGCCCGGGTTTTATTTCACCTTTCCAACACACACAGGCTGTGCGATGCCATCAAGAAAAGCATCGGCCATTCAAAACTCTTTTCTTCCCCAAGCAGAACCTTCCTTTCAGTGAAGTGCTAATGCAGGTACGGAGCACCTGACCCACTGTTACTGGAGAGTGGCAGCAATACAAATCCCCTGCTTATGAGTTGATTACCTAATCAGGCGGTTTAAAGGACCCATCTCAGCTCACCGAATAACCGTAATTTCTTGGGAGTGAGTGAATTGACATCGATATCTCTCCCAGAAAATGAAGGACTGAATATATAGCTGAGGGAAAAAAAAAGAAAAAAGAAAAAAAAAAAGATGATTGTGCTACTTCAGTACATGCTACTGGGAAGGACTCTTCCTGTTCAAATCCACAATTTCTTAACACAGTGGAGACTTGAAACAGTTAATAGTGAAATGTATAGGAACTGCAACTGCAAGCTCCATTTATGTTGCACTAAAAATAAGCAGGGCGTGATGACTCTCCTTTGCCACAGGAGGAAAAGTCCCATGTTCTAACATGAACGAAGACCACAAAAATTTGCTTACCCATTGGAGGCATGGAGGTACTTTAGGGATTGGTGTAACGTTTGAAGAGAAGCGGTCTCAGCAACAGACTGAACAAGTGTCCGATGTCCATACAGGAGTGGCATTTTCTAAAAGCCGCGTGATAGGAGATAAAATACACCTTCCAAAAATTTTCATGAGGCAAATCTCATAAACAGTAAAATATGAAAATTTCACTAGGGTTATCTGGTGAAACAAAAACTTTCTGATCAAATATATCTTTGTCTGCATCCTGGTGAAGCCTAGATAATGATCCAGCACAGCAATTCTTCCACAAGTGATGTGGCAGTGTATGAATCTGCCTGGATGCAGGTCTCACCTCTTTTCATTTTATGTCCTTCACAGATGGGAAAAAATAGCACAATCTTTTTCTAGCACCTCTCAGCTTCTGGAAGCTTGGTTTTATCCCAACATTGACTAGAGCAGCCTCTCACAACAGGAAAAAAATGAACCTTCTGTACTAAGAACAGAGATTTGCTGGTGTGTGTTTTATCACACTCTCAAGATCAAAAACAAGGTGATGGATTAATAGCAAAATAACTCAGATTATCCAGGCCGAAGCAAACTGCAAGGTAACTTGGGCATTTTTTATGCAAAACACTCGATATCTCTAGATTTACATACTTGATTTTGCTGCTTGCTTCTGGTAGTTGATGACTGCACCCAACCTAAATCAAATATTGATTGTATTCTGGCTTTGCAAATGATTTGCCACTGATAAAAATCATCACAACTTAGTAAAATTAATTAGCAGTTTGGTATTGCAGCTCTGTGTCAAGAGGAGAGCTATGTATTGATAACTCTTTCTAGAACTGCACCTATAGTTTAGAATTGGAAAAAAAAAGGAATTTACTCAAGGTCATGGACAAAGCAATTTTTACACCTTCAGGCTTTCAAATTACCAAAATCCCTCCTGTCCCTTAAAGAACCGAAACCAAACAGACATTAAGATCAGAACGGAATATCACAATTGTCTTTTTTGCCAGAGGCGGAATAGCACCTGATGAGCTTTAACGCCTGTAACATTTGAACCACAGAATGTGCTTTAAAAAGATACTGGAACCTGATTAGGAGATTCACAGGAGTGGAAACTGTCTTATATCTGCAGCAGCCCCATGATTACCGAAACTGAAGCTAGCACACAAAAAGAGAGTAAAATTCATAGATCATTTCCTTTTTATGATATCAGAAGACAAAAGGCATATCAAACACCTGCAATAATCTGCAGTGATTTCAGAAAAACAGGAAGAACAGAGTGGGTCTCTGCACATTCTTGTGCAGGGTCTATTTCTGACAACCCATTATAAAGGTTTTCCAAAAGGCACCAGGTTGTAAGCTGACCAAATGAAACAAAACGTAGTTGTCTGGCTTGAAATGACTTTGAAATTTGGAATAATAATAACTCAGATTCTTAATACAACATGGAATTTCTACAGATATCCAGGGCTGATTTTTTTCATCTTTGCATGTAGATCATTGCCCTGAAATTTATTTCTAGTTCATCAGAAGGGAATTTTGACCTGTAGCTCAGCACAATTTTAAGGCAATATAGATGTTAAATTAGAATCAGACAGACAAGACAGAGCATCTATTCACACAATCCCACTACTTCTCTTAAAATTTTAACGGGCACAAGAGGTCACTCATTTACCTCCAGACCACATTGCCACAGGAAATGGTGGAGTTGCAGACATACTGCTTTTTTAGGGACTTGCTGGGGAAGAACACTTCACATGAAAGCATACCAATTTGTGTTTCTCTTCTTGCATGCAAGAGGAAAAACTTTTTAAGAAAGTGCTTCAGAGCTGTTTTGGCAGAAGAGGGAGGGAAAAGAGTATTTGAATAAAAACAAGAGACCCCATGAATAAAAAACCTGCTGTTAGACGCGGGAGTCTCAGGTTCAAGTTCCTGAGCTTGATCAGCCAGAACCTATCTGTACCACATTCAGCTTAGGGGCAGGAAGGGGGAAAACTGCAGCCTCCTGCTTATCCTGGCATCAAATTCTCGTTCTCACTTCTCCTACCAAACCAAAGAAACATTCTCAACGTGGAAATGTTTTTCCGATTAGTAGATTTCCATGAAAATGATGCTTTTGAACAAGTACAGTGCCGCAACAAAAGCATTTGCTAGAACGTTTCCAGTAAACACCACTGATTAGCTGGCAAAATACCAAGTTTGCTTTTTAAGAGAGGAGCGTTCTGATTAACATGTAATTTTAGTGTTAAAAAAAGAGATTTTTTTTTTTTCCAAAAGAGTTGCATGCTGAATTTCAGTTCCTACCATGCTGACGCTGTAAACCGGGTACTCAAGTGACAGCATTCTAGTTGCTATCATATCATTTCACTTCTTTCTGAAGGATAAGAGTAAAGCTGAGGCTTTCAGATAATGTTTCAATTACCTGCAACTGAGACAAGGGAGCTGTGGCAACGGCTGGCAAAGGAAGGACATCATTTGCTTCAGGGATTGCTGTTAGCCAGGGTATCCGAGTGCCTTATTCTTCAGAGGAATAGGAAGAATTCCTCTTATTGCAGAACAGTTTCGTGCCTGTAAACTTTATTGTAGTCCTTTGTTTTTCATCAACTCCAAGCTATGCAGAGACCATTAGTCCAGTTTAGGAGCACAAGGGGGTGCCTGTAAAGTTACAGCAGCTTTTAAGGTGAGACATGTTCCACTCTGTCTGCGAGCACTTGAAAGTCCCACAGAGGTTCTTTAAAAGAACCTTAACCATGCCTTTTATTTTTTAAATGAAGGGAGAAAACAATTCCTTCTGAGGTGACTGTAGGAAAAATCAAGGCAGGCAGAGTTAATTCTGTGAAGGCCCAGGAAATAGCTTCCCTGAATAAACTAAGAGGAAAATAGTTTTGAAACACAAACTATCTGTCAGAGAGCTCCACATGTACCTAGGGCACTTATTTGTGGCTAGGGAATAATGCAGACTGGCAATTTCTGCCATGACAAAAACAAAAAATCAACCAACCAACCAACAAAAAAAAAAATCAACGTAGAGATAGCAAAATCATTTAGCTTTTAATCTAAACCCCAGAACTGCATAAGCCCTCCCTCCCCTCCTTTTCTCTTTTTGTAGGTGCTTCTCTGAATCCTAGCCTGGAAATGCAGTATTGATAGAAAGCGAAGGAGCCCTCCCAAGTTTTCCCAACTGTTTCTGCCCCTCCTGTCCCCCCACACTACCAGTCTTCCAGCCCACCTCACAGCCCCCATGGCCTCTCAGTCTCCGTATTTAATGCTGCACCCATTGCTCCAGCAGCAGCCTTTTGGGGCGGTGGCTTTGTGCCAGCAGCTGGTTTCACACCTGAGGGCAGTAATAAACTGCTTCTGGCTACAGGTGAGCTGGTACAATCCCACATCACTCTGCTGAAGCGGGAAAATGTTATTATCTCATATTGTAGGTGAAGAACAGCTTCAGGAGCTTAAACCCAGGTCCCCTAACGTATGCAGGCATTTTTTACGTAGCACAGTGAGGTGCTTTGCACTTTTAAAGGTCCGAATGTAGTCATTTGTGAAAGATTGTAAGCTGTTATGTGACAAAAGAGAAGATGTGTCTCTTCTCACTGCCCAGGAGGCTTTTTAAAATCACTTGAGTTCTTCCTTCCAGGCTTGTGTTCTTAGGTTGACTATAAGATTGAGGAATACAGAGAAGGTGCACACATTCATTGAATTTGCAAGAATAGCATTTCCTCCTAGAAATGAGGAGAGATGGATTTTAAATGAGTGGCCTTGCAAGTTACAAGCCTTAGGAATTTAGCTGTTAGGAACTTAGCTGTTTCTGGAGGAACTAGGGTTATGCAAGGTCAGAATGAATCTGAGAGTCCCAATCCCAAACATTTTTTTCCAATTTAAACAGTGTTGCAAGAGAAACACCTTACAGAGAGGCCAGGGAGGCAGGGAACTACGCTCTTCACCCGTAGAGAGAAACTAAACAACCATTTGAAGGTCACTGCTTATTAGACCAATTGACTGAACATTAAATCAGCAGGGTGTTAATATCCAAGGATTTTGGCTCCAGTCCTACAAAGTCCTTATGCCAGCTCCAGGTAGGTTTTCTGTGCCTGGAACTTGCTTCTTCCTTCCTGTTATTTCTTTGCAAGGCAGCTAAAAGTGTGAAGGACTTTGCTGACATCACACTTTCTTTCTGGAATCTTTTTTTTTGTAGAAGTAGAAGTTTTTTGCATAAGTTCATTTCAAAGACACTTCCAGGGTGCTTCCTTCAAAAAGATCGTCAGCTCCTCCACAGGGGATACTCCCTTCTTGGAGATCAGCTCTAGGAACAGGCTGTCAGACAAAGTGTCTTCAGTCTGAAGTCACTTCTCCCCAGATTCCACTCCTCAATTTAAAAAATACAACAACCACAAACCAAACAATTTGATGTATCAACTGGAAGCAATACTCTCTGCCTGACTCAGGGCTGGCTCTCCCTCGAGGTGGGAGAGCAAAAAGGTCCGTTGTGTGATTTGTGTGCTATTCACCAGGCAGGGCTCCGGAAAGGGGAGCTCCAATCATTCAGCCCTGACGCTTATTGCTCTGTGTCCAAATAGCCGAGACAGGCGGAAATGCCAACGCTTGTGTAAAGTGACATGTGAGAGAAGCACGACCAGACCTGAGATACCTGGCTGTCAATTTGGTGTGTCTGGAAATGCCTCTGTGCTTATCCAGTGCCAGTTAGAGAGCAGGAGAGATAATGGTGTGAAACTTGCTGGGCTGGAAACTGTATGAGCTATCATCAAAGTCCAGAAGGAGAGATGAGACCTGTGCTGGACTCCTTCGACAGGACAATATCATCAAACACAATTCTAATTTCCGTTGCTTTTTTATAGCCTCAGATGCCAAAAATGCATTTCTTTGTCCTCCTTTATTTCCTTCATTACAAAAGCTACCTGGACAAGCTTACCCCAACAGTTGCCCCCCCGACGAATTTTCCGATCCTGCAAGAGTCACTCTTAAAAGAGGACTGGCCTTCATCCTCATCCATTGTGGTTCTCTTTAGCTATCAGAAATTGTAGCTGTTGTCACAGCTCTGTTAGTACTTTCCTTGTGGTATCAGTTTAAAGATCCCACCATTCCCTCACAAATCTGATGCCTCAGGCTCTGATCACACACCGAATGACAGCTGCTGTCCTAAAGCACTTATGATCTATGTAGATGAGACTTGCCAGGGGTAGAAGATAAACTCTAATTTGACAGAGGAACCATGCAATAAAGTCATCATTTAAAGACGTTCAGTGCTTTACCAAATCATCCAAAGACTTGAGGTCCCTGGAAGCAAAACTGAGTAGGTAGATTCTTCAAAGGCTCCTCTGATGATGGATATACGTGGGCCTTAGATGGAGCCCATGAAATCACAGCTGACTGTCTTAAAAGCTAAACCAAATTTGTCTAAGGATGAGACAGAGAACTGCCAATGGAAATTAATAATTTTCCTGGTTTCAGCTGGGATAGAGTTAATTTTCTTTCTAGTGATTGGTGTGTTTTCAGGTTTGGTATGAAAGGAATGTCAACAATGCATATTGTTTTGGTTATTGCTAGGTGATGTTTATACTGTTCAAGGACATTTTTCAGCTTCCTATAGAAGATGAGAAGGAGCAGAGACAGAACAATGGAATGGCCAATGGAATATTCTACCATAGACGTCATGCTTGGTATATAAATGGAGGTTGACTGGGGGGGTAGGAATCTGCAATCACTGCTTGGGACAGGCTAGGCAACAAATTCACTAAGTGGTGAGTGTGGCTTGTGTTCCATTATTATTCTTTCACCATTATTATTATTATTATTGTTATTTTCCTTTTTCTGTTATTCTATTAAACTGTCTTTGTATCAACCCATCAGTTTTTTTCCCTTTCCTTTCCCCTATTTTTCTCCATCTTCTCCCTGCCCTTCTTGGGGGAGAAGATGGAGAACTGTGTGAGTGGCTGCGTGGTCCCAGCTGCCAGCTGGGGTTAAACCATGACAAGTGGTTTCCATTGCGAAAACCACGTGGTTTCCCAGGTCTTTGCCTGGTACTTCCTTTGTTTTGGCAGTAAATAATAGCAGCAACATCAAATTTGCTTAATGGAAAGAAATTATTTTCAGTTCTTCATCTCTGATGATTTTTGTTTTGGTATTTTCAACAAAGGAATGACAAAGTAGCAGCCTGATCTCTGAGAAGTACAGTATTTGCCATGAGAAATTTTGTGAAGTTTCTTCCATGTCATCCTGGTATTTAATAACACTTTGGAACTCAGGCTTTCACTTTTTCACTACAGCTCAACTTCAGACTTGAGCTGTAGTTCAGGCATAATATAATTTCCAACTGTGATTTTTTCAAGTCCTGTAAAAAAAAAATTTTTTTTAATATATATACATATATATATATATATAATGTTATTTTTAGGCATCCACTTGCCTCTAAAATTGCTGTTAGTGATAACTACTCCAGGACATAACTGGCCAGGTGTCTGCAAACATTTTACTGCCTGTCAGGCTAACTTGGTTTCACCATCTCAGGAGAACAGCTTGAATTCTAACGAAGAGTAAAAGGGACACGATGAAAATGCTTGTAGAACAGAGGATAAGGCTTCTACAGGTAAACGAGTTACCTTTTGTCTTTGGTAGACCTAATTAACTAGAGTAAAAAAAATCAGAACAAATAAGTAAATAAATAAATAAACTAACTCTCCAAAACCCAACAGCAGATTGCTACATTAGCATGAATATTTCATGTCTGATGTGAGGATGCCCACACAGAATTTTATTTTGTTCTGCGGTTTGCTGGTTGTCTTAAGTAGAAAGTAAAAACCATCCAGAAATTCTACAAGGTCTTAGCTACATGTCTCTGTTCCTTGTATTTCAGGCAGGGACTGGTATCTCTCGCACATTTCGACCAGCTGTGTGCAATGTGGAGTGGAAAAAACAACTGCAGAAAAAAAGAAGCCATTTCCATTTGGACAAAAAGCCTAAAAAAAGATCAAGCAAAGCTCAGCCCTGTCAAGCCTTATCAGTAATAAGAGGACCTGACAGCGTTTGGCTTAAACTTGTCCATTTTGGGCAAGGATAGTCCGTTGTTTCAACAGTTCTGAAAGGGAGGAAGTGGCACGTGCAATCCTCTGAGGGCTGTACCACAGCTCCTGTGCCCGTTATATGTCAACATACATTAGGTTTCTTTTTCTGCTGGGAAACTGCTGTCAGTCTGACGGCTCCGTGTACTGACATTTATGGTATTAATAGTGCTTCCGGGGGACCTGGAAGGCTGAAGCGCTTTGTTGCATGTGATAATTTGGGGGACAGAGTGGAGGTTAATGATCAGAGGGGTTTGGATGAGGTGGTTTGGTGGTGGCACCTTGGTTGTCAGTCTCCTCTCACCCTCCTAACCCTTGCTGTTCAATTAAAGCCAAGTGGAGTTAATTCACCTTTGGCTATGCTGTTGTTACTGGATCACAGTATCATGGAAAAGCAACACTGGTAGGGAAATTGAAGTGCGGGTGAAAGGCTGTGATCATTGTCCTATGGAATTTGCTTTCCAACCCAACTTCCTCTTAGACTGGATGGCAGCCTCAACAGCCCTGAGCTGACCATGTATTATCCTCGTGAAGCCACAGCCTTCCCAGCCAGGAAATTGGTCCTGCCCTTTAACAGGCACATTTGCCTCTTTGAACAAGAACAATAATAGATGTTTTAGAAGACTTGCTTCCTTCCTTGTTTCCTTGTTCCTTTCCTTTCCTTTCGCTTTCCTTTCCCCTTTCCTTTCCCCTTTCCTTTCCCCTTTCCTTTCCCCTTTCCTTTCCCCTTTCCTTTCCCCTTTCCTTTCCCCTTTCCTTTCCCCTTTCCTTTCCCCTTTCCTTTCCCCTTTCCTTCCCTTTCCCCTTTCCTTTTTTTCTTTTTCTTTTTTCTTTTTTCTTTTCTTTTTTTCTTCCCTTCTGAAAACCCAGCCTGCTCTGCTCTTTCATGCAGCCCCCAGGACCACATATTACCTCCTCTTACCCACCCACTGACTGCCATGAACTTCAATAGCAATGCTGTTATTAAACAGGATTGCAGAAGTCCTTTGAGGTTCCAGTATGGATGAAGCTTTAGTGTTTTGTTAGGTTTACTACGAACATGCAAAATACCCATTTTTCAAGAGGAGCTAATGATTCTATGTTCACTTTTAACCCTCTTTAACACCAATATAAAGAACCTGCAGGTCATGGAGAGTTTAGTCATCACTTTTTCATCAACAAGCTGTTTTTTCCCAGCACCTCAAATAAAAAAAAAAAAAAGACTGACAAAATGTCAGACACGCTTTTACACTAATAAATGACAGAGCCAACACTCATAAAGCAAAAAATATATATCCTTTGCATTCTGGAGGCAGAAATCCTGCCAATTTTAGTTGAGGACTTGTCTGCTTAGGATTTGAAAAGTGAAATGATGAACATAAATTACATAGACCTTATGCTCAGCACACTCTACACATGTGATCAGACTTGACCTTGTAGTGCTCCCAAGCCTCTGAGGGCAGAGGAGAGGTTTTTAGAAACACAGGTAAGAGGCAGGTATCCAACTCCCCTTTTTCAGGGATATTTTGGCTTTTTGTTTTGAAAGATGTTTTATCAAGTGACTTAATTTAGTTAGAGAGAGAATCTTTGGTGTTTAAGATCTGTTATTAACTTGATCACAGCTTCCTGCAAACAGCAGTGTTACAGTAAAACAAAGAAAAGAAGATTTAGAGCAGGAGTAAAGAACAAAATGAGCACAAATAGATAACTATCAGTCAGGCATTTTATGTGGAGAAACGGAGGGGACACTGAGAGGTTCTTTGACAAAACATTCACAAAACAAAATAATGATATAAAATTGAAATAAATTACAGTAACAAAAAGATATACCAGGAGAGAAAAGGCTCAACAAATCTGATGACTGCCCTGAAGAATAATGGAGACAAATCTCATTACAGATTTCATGTGATGTTATCTGCTATATCACACATAGTGCGAGCAGAAACACAGAATAACTTTCACCAACAGTACTTGTATATTGTTATGTTTGACAAAGTACAGTATTAGGCAGCTACAGCCCGAGTTGGTGAAATAACTAGGTGGCTATGTTCACTTGCTCAGGCTGTATTAATTTAAAAAGTTAATAGCAAAGTTACAAATCATAAAATTGCAGAATAATTTAGTTTGGAAAGGACTTCTTGTAGGTCAGCTAGTTCCAACTCCCACTTCCCCAGTGCAAAGCAAAACTAACTTCAAATGAAAGGATGAAAAAAAAAAGGAGATAATTCTGTTTTGTTCTAGAGGATGCCTAGACGTGTTTTTCTTGTGAATTTTTCTATGACCTCTATTTGTAGCTCATTTTCTGCCATTTTCTGAGGCCTCCTTGCTGCAAGCCCTTGTACCTCAGACGTAAATCAGGTAGACTGTACCTGAGCGTTAATATTTAACACAGACTTATGGGAAAGGCAGTGACTGAAAGTGACAGCTGCATTTTACCGGAGTGAAGGTTGTGAAATGACACCAGGGACTGTTTTTTCCTTCTCTTAGTCTTAATTGCCAATTCGCTCAGCAAGTTTTTTGTGTAATATCTCTAAAATAGAAGGATAGACCTTGAAGCAAGAAGCAAACTGGAGTTGTATTCAAAGTGGCAGGAGAATGGCATATTGTGAGGAGCAGAGGGTTTTTTATTATCACAGGAAGTATTTTGTGTGTCCTGTCTGATTGTGGCTTTGATAGACAGGCAGCTAGAGGCCATTTGATGGCAAAGTTTATGTCACGAATTCTCCAAAGAGCTTGATTCTGCTCAACGGATCTGGAGAGCCTGGTCATTGGAGATGCTTCAAACGTAGGGTACTCCTAAGACCCAGCTTTGCACATTCGTAGTGCCTTGGTAGAAGCTGTGAATTCAGGTTGGTGTAATCCTTACGTGCACTTGCTGAAACCCAGAGCCCTTTCAGGAAGGATTCCTGAATCTCTCTTACTGCCTTGCCTGGGTGTTGCAAGAGCAGATGTAGGTGGGTGGCTGAGTCAGGACGCACCAGTACTGCAGGTATGTGCACCTCAAGAAGTACCTGAGGTTCCCCCATTTCTTTCCTAAGGCGTGTTACCTGGCTGGCCTTCAATCTCTCCCTGAGAGGGTTCCTGCAAACCAGTCTGGCTAGCTGGTGACTTTAACACTGCAGTAGCCTCTTAGGCATGGAGCAGATGCAGAGTGCCTAGCTAACTCTGTCACTACTTCATTTTCACTCCATCCTTTTAAGCTTTATGCCTCTTTTACAGATAGAGTTTTCTGTGCAGAGAAATGAGGCAAAGCAGAGGTTAAGTGACTGACTCAGAGTTGCACGCAGAAAGTGTAACTGAGCAAAATATTGAATTTTCATCTGCGGATTTCTATTCCTGCACTTTACAATCAGATCACCCTTTAAATTCAGTTTCAAATGGGAAGAGAAAAGGGCTGAGGGGTTTCAAACATTTTCTTATTATCAATCATTCACATATTTCCAAGCCTGAGAAAATAACATGTGGAAGACAATTCAGATTGGCAGACATATTTTCAGAAATAGATACATGATGTCTAAACTCTGGCTCGCATGACAAATACACCCTTGCTACAAAAACCTGATAGAGACTTTTACCCTCCAGCGTCAGATTTTGACCTCAGGCCATTCCCGAGAAGGTGTGGCATTGTCTCACTGTCTGTCAGCTTCAGGTTTGCTGTACATCTACGTTTCCCCAGGTTGAGAAAAGCAAGCCATTGGTAAATGTATAAGTCCAAAAGTTAACAAACAGAGAAATGAAGCATGGCATATAGTAAACAATGTTGACCGTTAATTCTGAGATATGCTTGATTTGCTACAAACATGATGAGCTTATTCTTATGAGTGATTTGGAGGAGGGATTTGAAAGCTAGATTTTTCACTGCAGAAGATAATAAATGGGAACAAAGTATGAATAATAAGGAGCAGAGCAAACACATTCGTAAGGATTTGGATAATTCATTAGGGTAGGCCTGAGAATAACAACTGTATTTCAATGAAGACAATTATAACGGAATCCAGAATCTTCAGAGATGACCCAAGAGATATCTTACAAAGTTGGCAGAAAAAAATAAATCTCTATTGAACCCTCGCTGCGAATTATGCCTGTATTTGTTATTTCAACCATGAATCAAATGGATAACGTGACATCTACAGAGCTCCTCTCCTTGGAGCCTTTACACGATGGTCAGGCTTTTCAGAAGTATGCAGCACCACAAGCAAGGTTATGTTTTAGGAGACAGTCTGCTCTCATTCGGCCATGTGAAAAGCAAACATAGGGCTGCACTCAACATCAGAGTTTCTTTGCATGCATAACTTGCTTCAGTCCTCTGCTGAACCAGGGCCAAAGGTATCAATACATCTTGCCTAGGAGTATACTGGTGCAGGCAGCTTGTTTTGAGTTTCAGGGCATTTTTAGCTGTAAAACCAATGCCTACTCTCCTTGTAGGGAGAGATAAGTGATAATTTCCTTTCTTAAAAACTGATCTCCTCTTTTCAGACTATGGGAATGTTCTAACAGGAGTCTTCTCCTGGGAGAAAAGTCTTATTACACTTTAAGAAAATATCTTGCATCCAGTGAATGGCCTGTGTAATTACAATAAGTCAACAAAACTAGATTCAAGCCAATAGCTCCAGCAAATATCTGTGCTAAAGCCAGTGTTCAAAGAGGCAGGCGAACACCCACTGACTACAGCAGCACTGAATATCATCAGGATGAGAGCAGCAGTAAATTATAGCCTTCTGTGAAAAAAAAAAAAAGAGACACAAACTGAAGAACTGGTATGAAAATGATGAAGACAGTGCTGTTTTGCAATAAAAATAAATGTCATAATAGTACATAATTTTGACTTGGAGTCCAAACGCTGCTCTTTTAAATTGGTATAAATCAAATGCATTGTATGTGCAATTGGCTGCCACCTGGCATGGTTCCATCCTCCTTTCTTATTTACAGATCCTCCTTGAATAGGGAGCTGCTTTTTACAGACTATAAAGGACAAACTGCTCCTTGGGTCACCCCTGTTGACATACAGCCCTTCTGAAATAGCTGACACATGCCACTGTGTAATAACCAAAGCTGTATTTTCTGGAAGGATGCTGCATTGTAATGCCAGCTGGCGTTTTACAACCTACTTCTGGACAGAGAATCAGGTTTTCACTGGGCTTCCACCCGCTTTATGCACTTCTGACCATTTAACTTTCAAAATTCCTTGTCAGTGAATCTTCCCCCTCACATTACGGCTTCCATAACTGGTAAATCCATTGGTTTCACCAAAACCTCATGGTGTACAGCAGCAATCGGAGTGTGACCTCCAGCGAGCTTTAGGTGTGGCAGAAACACATGGGAGCAAATCTACAACCAGAATGAATTGCCTGGTTTTGAGGAGTGCCCAGACATTTAGTGAAGGCTAAGGGCTACTACTCTCATGACTCCTTTGCTGGCCTACCGCTGAAACTTTTTGTATGCACGTCTTCCACAAGATCTCTCCATTTACCATACGCAATTTGGTACATCTGTTTCAGAGTGAACTTTAATTACCCACTCAGCATTTTCTGCTTGCTTTATTTTTTTTCTGGATGTTTTTGGATATTTTCATCAAGCAGTTACAACAGGTGAAATAAATGATCACCCTCTATTAACTTATTCTTTAAAATTGTTTTCCATTTTTAGCTGGTCTGTTCTCAGTCTATTTGCACTGCTGGCATGGATTCTCTGGAAGGCAATGGCTGTGTTTCAGGAGCGGAACATCAGAGATTCTGTTATCTTCTTCCAGGGTGATTCATGAGGAAGGGCTGCTGTGAGGCTGCTACAGTTAGGTGGGGGCATCATAGACATAGCACTGGAAAAAGAAGCAATGGCATGGTAAATAAATGTAAACTGAATCTTGCTTTAAAAGGAATTTAAATGTAAGCTCCACCTCCCCATTCTTTTGTGGGTACCCTACCAATGTGAATATGAAAATAATATCTGGCTTCAGGGATCAGTTTGCCTTTTGAAATTAAGAAGCGCCCCCCCCCCCCCCCCCCATTTCTTCCTTTTAAACAAGTCCTGGTCACACATGATAAGGCATCGTCAAACACTGATGCAAACCTCTGACATCTACTAAGGTATTTACTCACAAGCAATTCACGATCACCAACTCAAAATCTTCCTTTTCTCTATATCTGGCAGCACGTTATTTGACAGACAGGTCATTTTGAAAAAAAAAAAAAAAAAAGAAAAAATAAGACTAAAGGACTTAAAGTAAAGGAATTTATGTGCACAAATGGCTCAATGTACCTAAAAGGCCCTACAGCACTATCATGACTGAATTGTATCACATACTATTATTGTCAATTGTTGGTGAGAAAATTGTCGGTAGACGTCAGAACTTCTTTACAAAAGTGTTACTGAAGCACAGAGTTAAATGAAGAGGGATATAGAAACAGGTGTCTAATTTCAGTTTAAGCACTCTAAGGTATTCTTACCTGGCCTCCAGCAGCCACACCGTAGTAACATGGGTCCTCTTTAAGTCCTGACAGCCCTGTGTAGGTATGCCACATCAAATGGCACTAGATGCCTGTTTCAGGCACCTGAATTCCTCTTTTGGTGTTTTTACCAAAGTTCACATGAAAAAACTCTGACAGAGACTTGAAATTTTGTCTTTCAAATCCGGGTGAATAACCAGTGAATAATATTTCTGAACAGGAAAACTTTGTATTGAAACATGCTATTTATGAGTACCTGGTTTGTGAGCTGATAATGTTCTTTAAATGGATTTTGTTACTCATCACACATGTATATATATGTAAATGTGTGTGTATATATATATACACACACACATACATTCCTAAGTATATGTATATATAGGCACACGTAGTTTTAAAGCAAGCTGAATAAAGACAGCAAGCTGCCATCAGTCAGTCAAGAAGCTTTCCATCCACTACACAGATCTCTGCTGTCACTTATACAAATTGAGTGACTGATAACAGAAATAGGTTGTTAACTGCTCCCATAAGCTAGTACTAGAGAGGGAAGGGACCCTTTTTTTCATGCCTTGCAGATAAACTATTGATAGCTTTTGGCAGCTGAGATGGTGTTGAAGGTCTCCTTTGAAATATTCTTTATGATTTTTTTCTGCTTTGATTAGGAAGTGGCTTTTTCAAAGGAAACTTGTGCATGTGGTTGCCCATTCTTTCACTATTTCTGCAGCCAGAAAGTCTCTTTTCCTTTTTCACAAGGTCATTTTCCTTTCTACTTGTGTTCAGAAGTGTTCGGTTCTCTCTCTGTAGGGAGATCTAGCTTATGCCCTACTGCCTGCCACTTTTCTGAGCCTGATGCCTGGAATTTTACTTCCTTTCTTGCCTCTCCCCAAACCCGAATGCCAAATACTTACCTGCTTTCCACAAGGGGAATGGAGAACACAAGACCTCCCAGAAACCATGACTTGAGCAATATCTGACTCCAGCCGCATTCCCCTCTAATGGTGAAACAATCTCTATTCTAAGTTTAATTGTAATTGTTTTTGTGAGTGTCTGACTGAGAGGCAAATGCAAGCCATTATATCAATGAAATATAAAAGCAAAGTAATCAACAGTTCAGATACTGGTTGTTTTGCGTCATCCTTCTGCCACATTCCTGATGATTCTGTGAAGATCCTGGAGTGTCCAGGGCTCTGTTCCAGCCTGCCCAGCAACAGGGCATGCAAGCTCTTTAATTTTATTTGTTCTATCTCCTTTTTATAAATGAACATGTTTGCATGACAGATAGAAAAAAAATCACAGAAATATGGTCCAACTGGGAAGGAAGAAACTACAGCTCTAAGATCAAGTGCTCTTGGGGATAGCATCCATCAGGTTCTGCCATTATCTGCCATGAGACCCAAAAGCTGCCAGATATGGGTTAATTCTGTGATCTTTTCAATGACAATTAAAACTTTCCTAGTTCTGGAGGATGAAGCCATTCTTCCTGCTTATCTCGCTCCATTGGTCTGAATCTACTGATGCCAGACTTTGTTTCTACAGCTTGTTCCAGGTTTAAGTACTTGACTACATTTATGATGCTTTTGCGTAGTCTAAATTCCCTAAAAGAAAAATATTCAAGTCAAAATGGCATCTGTTCATAGAATTTAAACCAAAAAGAGAAAGCGTGCTCATTTGGGGGATCTATCACAGACTGTTAGCTTTGATTTGGGGGCATCTGTATTGAGCTCAATAACATGTCATTGAAGAATAGTTAGTAGATACCAAAGGTAAAACAAACAAACAAACTAGCAAGGCTCGCAGACCTGATGATGAGATATTAGGAGGTAAATGCCTTGGTCCTTATAAAAGTTAATTGGTCTCACTGTTAAAAAATGCACCTCTTTCCCTTGTGAGTTTCTCTCTTTTCCACTTCCAGCTATGAGTTTCTCTCATGTTTTCCTTTGTTAACATAAAAGCCTTTTAGATATCCAGTATTTTCTGTCAGTAAAAACAGAGCTTTATCAAGTTAACTTCTTTCCTTTGCTTAAATAACTAGATTGAATTTTTAAACTTTTTTTTACCATGAAGGTTTTTCTATCCCTCAACTAATTTCTGTCGTTCTTTTTTCCCTGTTTGAAAGAGAGGAAGATTTTTTTAATGCCATCATGAAATAGCTGATATTTTTCAAAATGTTGCAAACTATTTTGAGGGTATACTGCATTTTCAGAAAAAAAAAAAGAGAGAGAGGCTAATATTACAATGAAAATAATGCACATTTGTTTCCCAAAAACCCACAGCACGAGTCCATTACAGTGAATAAGTTGAAAATATGCTTAAGTGAGGCGTTTTCTTTGCAGAATATAATCCTGATACTTCAAAATGGCTGTAAAGGAGCCAAAACAAATTCACAAGTACAGTTATGGAAAATGAGATAATGGTAATCACAAGTCTTAAAATTGCAAAGGATATTTCTGAACAAATTTCTGGAAAGTGGTAAATGATGATGGTAAATGACATAGACTTCTCCAACAAAGAGGAAGTGATTTTATGCCTGCAATATTCAGAAGATGATATGAACATTTATGAAGTGTTTGCCAGGTTGTAGAATGTAGAGTTTATATTCGTAGAGGTTATCATAGCAGTAAAGATAGACTATTGCTTCTAAAGTTGGACAACAGGACATGGGCAATGTTATGAAAGACCTGCTCGTATGGCAGATTTAATGTCAGGTAAAGCAACTATGAGATCTAATGTCTGAAAATATGTATACATGTATTGTCATGGTTATACTTTGAATTTGGCATGGATGTTATTAAAAATAATACCATTTGAATAAATATTCTTAAATCTGACCGCAAAAATGAATGTGTTTAGAAATCCCAAATTACCCAGAGGAGTCACTGTCTTTCAGGTCAAAAGACAGAATAAGCGGCGTAGGGTGGCACCAGCCCTATGTGTCCCCTGCCCTTTGCAGTGGATGCCACACTGACACAATGGGCTCAGATGCTGAGAATTACCTTGTGCAGCCCAAAGTCTGTCCAGGACATCCGGTAAGTGATGCTGAACTGGGAGCTTGAACTGGTGGGATAACAGCATCAGTGGGAATGCTGAACTTCGCTGATGAAATAGGCCAAAAACTCCTGGGTATCAATCAGCCTATGGCTTTGAAAGAATTTGAGCAACAAAAGGATCCTTTTTTAATAAAAAAAAAAAAAAAAGAAAAGGCAATTAGTACAATTTGATCTCTCTGATGCAATTAAAATCCATGAAATATAGAGGGAGAAAGGCCACCTGGAAAGCTTGAAGTTTAACTTCTCGGGAAAATGCAAATAGGAACAGTGAACCTGAACTACCCAAATACAGCACAGACTATTCATAAATCCATTTATTCCAAAGCAATTATTTTATAGTGCCAGTACTCCTTTGAGATTAGAGCAGAAATGCTTCCAAATTATATCTCTAGAAGATATTGCTGCAACTGTAACACAAAGCCGAGGTGAGAATTTAGTTTCAGGTGCCAACTTCAATCATGATTAACTGCTAAGCTTCATCTATTGCAAATGTACTATGAGGTCATTAAAGTCGGTTCAGAAATGTCTCCATCCACTCAGCCATGCCAAATGCCAGCTGTTTATGAGACAGGAGAAGTGGATCAAAATTATTTTGGTAGTGTGTTCAACCTGTGATAGGAGTACAGTTTCAGAGCTCTTTATCATGTTAAAGCCTGGCTTGGACTGACAGTGTAGAAAATCACCCATGACTTTGAGAATTTGCAGAATAATGTTTCACTTCAACAAACACGAGGTGTTTCTCTAGTCACATGTGGAGAAGATTTAACCCTTCACAAGCCACTGGCTACCTGTGCCGTATTAAAATCCAAATCTTATCCAGGCCCAGAAAAAATGGAAGATAAAAATTCAGTATGGAGGTGGATAAATTAGTCTGTCCAGGCTCTCCACTTAAAAGAGAGGATGAAACCCACGGACAAAGAGAGGGCAAAAGTAGTTTTTTCTTCTTAGTGTAGCACTCTATACTGAATAGCAGTAAGCTATGTTGAAGGTCACCTGATGACAGCTTGACAGTACTATCCTGTTGTTCAGCTTCCTGCCACCTCTCCTGCTCTACCCATTCAGGCTGAAAGAGGAGAGGGATTACCAAAAAGAGGGCAATAAAGTTAAAACATAGGAAGACACCCGCTCTCCTTCAAAGCCAGCCTTACTAGATATCCCTGGCTTGTAAAAGTGCATGTTCTCACAGATTTTCCCCCAGTCTACTGTACCTCGCAGGGATCATTTTCCTGAACTGTCATCCTTAAAGTTTTGTAAGTCACTAAGGGTTTGTCAGGTTAGACATTAATAGACAAGAAAGCTGTTGCACAGCGTTACATCCAGGTTTTCTATCTTCCTCCAGTAAAATGTGTTTGTGATGAAAATGACAGCCCCTCAATTTTCTGTTTGACACAATGACATGTTGCAAAGAATCCCTCAAAATAACAGATGCTGAAGTACCCAAAGTAGTCAGAAAAGGTAAAACTTGTTTTTCTTTTTATTACTGCAAGAAATAGGCCTTACTGTTTTGCTCTGTTTAATAGTATCTCTCCAACTGATAGAGCCCCTCAGCACTACAGAAGAGAAGGTTATAAAATTATCTTAGAGAACCACATGGGATACCTTCAAAAGATATTCTTGGTTCATATATTTATCAGGACCTTTCATTACATAAAACAGCTCTCTGCTTGTCTTTTTCTTTTGGCTCCTTTAACCTGTGCAGGCGCAATATATTCAAAAGGTAAAGCAATAGCACATGTTCTTTTCATTCCCGTAACATGGATGTTTGTACCATAGATCAGCTGTTTGGAGGAGAATAAAGGAAAAAATGCCAGTACCTCACGTGCTTCTGCAGTAGAATACATCATGCCGTATCTCAGCTGCACAATAAAAAAGACAAATTTAGTCATTCTCAGGAAACTCAAGTACACTATGAGGCATTTGCTTTTGGCAATGGAAAAAAGCGAGAACTTAACTACTTCTCTGACCAAAGATTTTGCTCCAAAGTATGAGTCTACAGAAACAAGCTCATTCTGCCAACGCTTTCCTCTAACATGGGCATAGAAAATAGCTTGCTAGACCTTCCATGTTTTTGCTTGTTAGGAGGAGGTTATTGCAGGGGTTTTGACAATTAGTGATAAGGATCTGGAGGGTTATATCCACAGCTGGTGTAAATTAGCCTGACTCCCAAAGCCAATGAATGCTGAAATCAATGTGGTGAGGCTCTCAGGGAAGGTTCCATCTCCTATCCCCTTCTGAGTCAGATTTTACTTGCAAAAGGCTGTCACTAATTTCTTTGGGAAAAATATGAGATTTTTTTTCTCCACCTGTATGATGTACATAAACTTGTTTACCTGCATTGCAGGGGCATTGTAAGGTTGAATTAGTTAAGTAATGTACACTTCTTTGAGTTCCTTGAAAGAAAAATGCTGTAGGAATGCAAAACAGTAAGGATCCAGGGTGGTAAGATTTCCTAAATTCTGCTTACTCTGTTATGGTAATTTGAGTAAACTAGACCAGAGAGCAATATACTGGCAATAGTTCCTCATAATGCTGTGCGAACTATTATTGGTCAGGATAAAATACATGACATGCTGCACTTCACAGAGGCAGTAGGTCAAGTACTATCATATTTATAGATACTGCTGTATCTATAGAGATAGGCAGTTAGGTTTAGAGGTCCTTGATTAGTTCCCCAGTGTCAGCCCTGGCTGTAGCCCTGAAATAAGTTTCTCCAGGTGATACTATAGTACAGTAATGAGGTTTAGATAATGGCTATAGAAGCTATGTTTGCTTTTGTTTCATTCCTCTGATTTACACATGTGAATTGCTATAGCTAAGGTGGTTTGGACCTTATTTCTCTCTTACACTTTCCTAAATTCTTTTAGTGTGGGATGAGAGACTTTTCTGCAAAAATCTAGGCTGAAGACCGTTATCACTCTTACTGACTTTGTTTCTTTTTCTTTTTTTTTCACCCAAAAATAAGATGATCAAGGATGTGCCTTTAAAGCTCCAGGTCAGCTAATATCGCTATAAGAACATGAGAAGAGGCAAAATGGTTGGCTTGGGTAATTGCAGCCTTTGCTGTAGATCTTGTCTCTGTTGGAACAGACGATTATCTAGCATAAATCGACTACGCTTCTCTACCTGATGCCAGTCTGCTTTTATGCATTGTAATGCAAGCTCCTTTCCTGCTTGTGTTACCCTCTTCTACCAGCAAATCGCTTCCATTTGTGGCCTGGTACTGTGGTTTTTCTCCCACCACCGGATTTGTCACAGCTGTAGGCTGGACTCATTACCTGTGCTCAGGGAGTAGGGTTGGGTTTCGTGGGTGGAGAGAGCAGCCACGATATATAAATGCTTGTAGGTGTGATGGGTGAAAAGTGATACCCCAGCATAGAAGATGAGAGTCTACTGCCTAACATAAATCGTATGGCTGGCTGAGAATCATGCGTGATACTTCTAGTGGTTTGGAAGATATTCATTATTAGGGTAGGGCTCAGAGGTAAAAGCATGGCATTGCACTAGTTGTGTTTTCTTCTTGTTTCAGAAGCTGTTAGGCCTCCACTAAATGGGTAGTCATTGCACAGTTGGGCAGCGAGAAATAGGAGCCAGATGAGTGATAGACACAGAGCGTTGAGCAGAAGTACCAGATTCAACTGCTTTTTCTTCTGGAGGGAGAAACTGAAAAGTTACCCTGTTGCTCCTCCTCTTGTTATCGATAGTAATCAAACAAAACCAAAATTAAGCAATATGGTGTGATGGATGCTTATTAAATTTATTTTTTCTAGAAAAATGAGTTATGAGCTGAAACTGGTTTGAAAAGGAGAAGAAAAAATAAAGGGTCAGAAGGGTTACTTTATTAGCCTGAGTTTTGTTATGCAGTGAAGTTACCTTTGTAATCATTTTCCCTTGAATACTCCAAGCGTTGCCAAGAGTTCAACATCCTTGTATTTCAAAGTAAAGTGAAGGCCTGATAAATACTGTATAAATAATAGGATTGTCTTCAAAGATAAATAGGCTGTTAGCTTTCTACTGTTGAAGAAAAAGCACATTTTAGCAGCATATGAAGAACGGGTGATGTAAGTTTTGAGATTTGCTCTCTCATAGCTATCTGTCTTCCTGCCATACAGAACTTAACAGTAGAAACCAAAGAAAATGTTATGAAATTTGGTATGGGAATGGGAAAACCAAAATCTCACACATGTTTTCAAAAATTAAGCATTTATAATTTCAATGCACTTTTTAAAAGGCAGTTCCGAAGTCATTATGCGATCCTAGAACTTTTATCATAATTTCAACTTATACCTGGTTTTACCAGTTAAAACAATTCTCCATCCAGAAGAACACAGTTCAAAATGTATTGTTAGCTCTTGAACTTAGACTTTATCATTCAATAAGCCATTGTAGTAAAAGGGTGGAAACCAAAATAAGCAATTATGTACATGACAAAGAACTGCATATATTAAGGTCAATTGTTACAGTATTTCACCTCCTCTTTATATCTGAAAATATGTATTTTTCTCTGAATGATCATCCTACATGCAGAAGGAAATTAAATCAAGTGGAGGAAATTAGATCAGAGCTTGCAACAGAGAATAAGAATAATCTTCTTAGAAGAAAGAATTGGGTAGCTGGACTTACTTCCAGGGGATGTGGTGAAGACACCATTGCTACACATTCAAGAACTAGTTAGATGAGACATTAATGGAGATTCTAAATTGAATTGTCTGTAATAGCTGTAGGCTCTGTCTGGAGGAAGCTGGTTTGACTTCATTGACAGCAGACAAAAATCTGCTCTGGTGACAGGTAGAGACAAAATTTGTTGTTTTCTTGTTATCATAAATTTTAACATCAGGCAATTTGAAATAACTATACTGGGAGTAAACTTATGCTTGACTCAAGCAGGTGGAAGGCTCCTTAGGATAGCAATGAAAAAAGAATTTTAAGCACAAATAGGCCAAAGTCTACTTAACTGACTTTTGGTTTAGAGGAAGGTTTATGTTCTCTATAGCAAAACCCAGAAGAAATCAATTCTGAAAACAAGGCACTGCAGACAGAAAGCAGGATTCTTTTACATCTTGCAGAAGGCTGTTGGCATAAAGGCAAAATGAACATGTCTTCATTGTAACTTTATCCGTTTTTACTTTGTGAATGTAGAAACAAAATGCACATAAATATCCACAGATAGCTATGAAATAGTACACGTTTGCATGTGGATAACAAAAGAACGTAATTTACTGGGTATCACTTTGCTTCCTCATCTGCAGCTGAAGAACATGGGAAAACAGAAGTAATTAGAAACAGAGGTGGTTCTGACCTAGAAATGCTTCCTTTCAAAATAAAGATTATTTTGCTCTCTGAGGATGGAAACAGCTTTGGTAAAGTTTCAGGGAAGTGTGATAGATTTTGTCTTGTTTCATTTCACACTTCAGAGTTGATTTAACTGTCGCATATAGGAAAATGTTGTCTCTGGCCAAGATAATGTACACTTCATGCAGAGTCACAGCACCGAGAATAACGCCATCTGAAAATACCTTTTCAACTTATCTTACATATTGATTACTCAGTTAGCAAGGGAGGTAGATTTTAGCAGGGATAACTTTTTCCTTTTGTTATTTACTTACAAAAACATGCACCCTTAAATTAAACCTTTGGCAGTTTGAAGCCTTTCCTTGGATAAAGCGCTGATAGGGTGAATAACTCCTGTGTTAACCAGTGATGGTAATGGCGCTAACCAATATGAAGCCCACAACTCTGTAAAGCTTTATGCTTGTGCCATTGCCTAGAGCACAGGTGAAACTTGAGGAGCCTGTCTACACCCTCAAGAAAGCCCAGTTCTGCCTCATCTATTATCTTTATAGCTACATGAAGGCCACGCTCAAATTTGACCAACCCTTGGACCATACTCAGGCAAGAAAGTTGATATACACCCCGGTATGGATCGTGTTGACTGCATGAATTGTGCATGGTTGAGTTGCCCACCTCAAGGGATCTTGGTCCTGGTGCGACAGCGCAGTTACTGTGAGTCCTAACTATGGTTAGGCCAGTAGTGTATAGAGAAAGGCAATAGGCAATAAAAACATGTAACTCTTCCCTTAACTCTGCCCTTCGCCCCATGGTAGAGGTATGTTGCAAATTGACGAGGACCACTGATGAAGGCTCTATTCGTGCTTCACTCTCACAATAGGGCTAGAGATTTCTGCAGTCCGGTAGGAAGATAAAAGTCTTCTGACCAGGACAGATTGTCTGTCATAGAGCTATCTGACAGGTAGGCAGTAATGGACACATCTCCCGCCTCCTACCCAAGGTTTATCCTCTCTCATTTTATAGAGCTAGTTACCCTTTTATTTAGCATCCTTTCCCAAGACTGAAATCCCACAAAAAACCGTAAATAATATCCATACTCCCTGGGTTTGAACTCATCGCCCCACTTCAATTTTGTCACGTTGTCTGTTCCTTTAATCCAACCCGTCAGAGCTGCTTTTTGGGAAGTTTCCCAGTAATGCATTCCTCTTTCTTTCACCACAGCCAGCAGTAAGGGTTGTCCCTTTCTGCCCCTGTGAATTCAGGAGGGGTTGTTACCGGGTGTCACAGACATGGATAGGGAAGTAGAGAGAATTCACTTCACTTCATTGAAGTCAACAGAAAGCCTGGGGCAGAGGCAAGAACAGATTCATGGTCCTTCAGTATTTCTAAGTAGAACAGGAACTATGTATATTACATGGAGCAAGAGAGCGATGTTAACCAGCAGTATTAGAGAAGAATTATTGGTTAATAAAAATGGCTATAGCTACATGCAGGCAAATTAGATGCATTTCAGTTAATCTGAATTCTTAGTAGCTCAGCCATTGAAGTCTAGTGCTAACATTTATCAATAATAACTACAATAACAATAATTATTAATCAGAGTAGTTCTGATTAATTATATGCTCTGACTGTATTTAAAATGCTTTTTTTCTTTTTTCCTCATTCATCTGACAGAAGTAATTTATCTACCCCTTTCATTACTGCTGGTAATTCACATACACACACATATTCACGCGCACACACATATATATGTATGAAATAAAAAAAATATTGTATTTAATTTTAAACTGCATATAATTTTTCTAAGCATGCTACATAGCAAGGTGCTTTACTGTGGCTTTCAGTTAATGTATATTTCTGCACTAGGCTCTTAATTTCCCGCACTTTATCCACTGTACATACCCACTGCCTGCCAAAATCATCATTTTGAATTTTAGTCTGAATGGTTTCAAGCTGGTTAGGTTTCATTCCCCTGCTTTCTGGGAAATAGCGGGGGAGAAAGCTACTTTTCTTTTAATGTTGAGAGAATAACTACAGTACTTGAAGCCTATAGTGAACTAAGTGGGCAAAGTCATCATTATCACACTGAGTCCCAATTTTAACATCTCGTGATTTGTCTGAAATTCAAGATATGCGGCAATCAGCCCTCTGTAGTTAAGCAGTTTCAGCAAGCTTTCCATAGTGCAAAATGCAAAAGAATTGCGACTCCTGGGCTGAACAGTTTCACAAAAGGTTCTTAGGGGTTTTGTCCGATTCCTCAGGAAGCTAAAATCTGAAATAACACAGTTGACACTGACAGCTGTGAACTACTTCAAAAGGCTTAAATTTAACATGACAAATCTTAAGGTTCTTAACTTAGTTCTTGCTCAGACAAACTCTTCCGCACTCCTCAGTGGAAGGCTGCAGCGGAGTCAGGACTGAGTTTGAGCAGTGCTCGTGGAACGAAGCCTCGCTGGACTGCTGCCCTCGGGCCGTGGCCAGACGCTCAGCAATCCTGGACGCACAGCTGCACAGCTGCGTTGCTCTGTCGAACGAGGCAGAGCAGGCGCCCCAGTGGCCACCTCAGTTGGTGCCGGGGATGGGTGTCCCACTCTGCTGCTTCCTGCCCTCTGCCCATCTCCCGTGGCCTTGTGGCCACTATGGCCCTGTAGAGATGTTTTCTGATGGCCCCCTGAGGGGCCCAGCCTTCTGTTTCTGAGGTTAAATGCCCCATGGTCTCGTTGTTGCTCTGCTCCATGGGCACAGTCTGCAAGCTGCTCTGTTTGTACTCCCACACCTCACCCTGGATCGCCAGGCCCCAAAGCCCTAAAATGTCACCCTGCTCCTCTCCTTGTTCTTTATCAGTGGGGGAAGCCTTTATGATGCCCTCCGATGTCCATCCCTGAAACACTAATGAACACTACCTTGCTCTCTCCATTGTAGTTCATCTTTACCATCTCTAGCAACTTGTCCCTAGCTTGAGACTCGACTAATGGCTATGTTGAGGGCTGAGGAAGGGGAGGATGGCCTGAACCCTGCTTTGCTCTGTGTTTTGGCATGTCCTGCGTGACAGAAATAGAAAAGGGCTTGTTTGATGTTGGTGCCTGCTTTTGCATTCTGAAATTTGCTGCCCTGTGGTTGGGTGTGAATGGCCTGGGGCAAAGGACAGGGTTTTGGGGTAGAGGAGCAGAAGACCAAAGTGTTGTGAAACACTAGGAGATGTAGGGCCTGCAAGAGCAAGCAGGTGCTGGCCACATGGCCAGAGACACTCTCAGAGATGCAGGGCAGGAGTTCAAAGTGTGGAGTGCTGAGCAGAGAACATGAAGCACAGCTGGACAATGTGGGCAAACCTCCCTGACCTCCCATGGAAGCAGGTGCCACCAAAGGACTTCATGAGAAGCAGCTCACATGGGTCTCCATGGTGAGCTGGTGATGTACTGTGGGGACCACACTGAGGGCAAGACTGGTCCGCTTTGCCTGTGTGTGCCACTGGCAATTCAGAGCAGAGAAAACTAATGCTTATTTCAGAAATGACTGTCTCTCCTGTTTTCCTGGCTGGAAGCGATCAGCAAATTTGACTCTACAGACAAATAATTTCTGCCTATCTCAAATCCTTGTTTTGCTAGTTTCTGAGAACATTTTTTGCCAACTCTAGCTGCACAACAATCAGAGCTACAAAGATTGATTGGCTTTTCAGACCAAATGACTGGATTAACAGCAGATAAACTGTAACACAAGCTGCTGTGTCTCTTGCCGTGCTGTTCGTTCCATTTTCTGAAACACGCAAACTTCAGCCCATCCATTTAGCAACCTGGTGCTAAAAACCTCACTGCACTCAAGCAAAAGACAATTTTTTTTGTTGTTTTCTGTGTGTGGACATTAGAAAGTAAGACTTCCAATTATAAGTCTGAGACAACCGCTAATGGTAACTTCCTAGTGAGGCAATTTTCCTTTGATGAAGGAGCACTCTGCCTAGATTGGCATTCTTTTTTTTTTTTCCTCAGGGTGACTGATGCAAGGACAGGCTGTTCGGGGATGTATTAGACACAACAGCAGAGCAATTAAGATACCTGACCGTAAACCCAAAGTATGAAGTCAGAGCTCACCCTGGCTGTGTACCACACACTACCCCCCAGTGTACCCAGCTGTAAAGAAGTGTCCAGGCATCTGAGCTGGGCAGTCACGGGCGACTGGACATGCTGCCAGTCCTATCGGTCCCTTCTGTGCTGTTGGCTGTAGATACTGGCATGCCCAGGCCTTGATGATAGAAGGCATTTTGATGAACTTGGTGTCAAATGTTTCTCCTCTGGTATGGCACGTATTAATTTTCAACTCACTCTTCATTTGCCTGTTAAAGTGATAGGGGTGTTTTTAAATAAGTATTTTCCCTTGGAGGCGAATTTGTATCAGCTATGAGGTTTTGATAGATAAAACACCCCTCTGTTGTTTTCCGAAAGCAGTTAGGGCATTAGGAGTAATGCCCTGATTTACAACTGCAGGTTCTTGGAGGATGCAAAGCAGCATAGGCCTGTGAAATCAGGGAGTTTAAAGCTCTTGACTTCAGTAGGTTTTCACTGTATAAAAGGAAAAGTGCATAATTTGAAAATATGTAAGTAAGTACAGGTGTCAGTACCTTTTCTATGGAATTGGGACATTTATATTCATAGTAAAAAAATAGTAAAGGAAATGCATACTAACAACAGCCTATTACACTGTATATAAATTACATTCAGTTAAAAAGCTTGTGTTTTTCTAAAAAGAAAAAAGTAAAGAGAAATTACATAAAACATAGTTTCTTTTTACAGCCCAGAAAGAGGGCATGGGATCCTTAAAAAAACAATTTTCTGAAGACTCATTAGGCCAAAACAGCTCTTGGAATTCTGCCTCTGGCTCTCTAATGATCCATGAAACTTGAATTCAATAAAAAATGATTTAACTGTAAAGTAGTTGAACTGAGCCGACTTTTGCTTACTGGGGTATTTTTTAAGCCCTTTGTTGTGTAAATAATATTTGTTTCTCTCAGAGTTGAAGAATTTCCATTGAAATATTACCCAGATGCTCTGAGATAGTTTGCAGCTATATTGACCTTTGTGCTTTTTTTCCACTGATGGTATCACATACACCCAGAACCCAATAGCAGTAACTTACGGGATGTGCACAATGAGGCTGCTAGTCTTGGGAGACTTTTGAAAGCTCATGCATTAGACTCTCACTTTCCAATCCATTAATTCTGCTGTTCTCTGCCTGTTGGGAGCTTTGTTGTGTCTTGTAAGAATAACAGATCACTGTTGAAGCTTTTAAGATCTGTTACCAGGAGGAGCTGCTGTGCAGACAGTGTGTCTCCACTCGCCTGGCACTTTTGGCTGCCAAACTTTCATTTTTTTTCCCCCTTTTTTTTTTTTTTTTAATAAAGCATTATTTTCAAGAATGGGCATAGGACATTTCTCTTTTTGTCTTGGACTGAGTAATATTTTATACACTGACCTACCAGAGGATGGCACAACGCCTTGGAGTACTGCACCTGCCACTGGAGAACTCGGCCTGATTAAACTTTCATGACTGGGGTTGCCCTGCAGACTCCTCTAGGCAAATGTCTGGCAGCAGCTGACTTAGCATAACTTTGCACAAACTCCTTTACCCTTAGGAAAACTCCTCCTGGAAGAGAAGCAGTGTGAAATTTCCTGGGGCAGATTTACCTTAGGGCAAAGGATTATGTCTAGTGGCTGCTTTGCTGTTCCTCCCTGGGGGCAGCTGGGACCTTCCTGTGCCGATGACCTGCTCGTGGTGTTCAGTGTGTATAAAACTACTGCTGTGGTTTCCTAGATTTGCACATCGTGTAGACCTCTTCCCTGGAAAACTGCAGGGTTCTCAGAGACTGGGCAGTGCTGCAGCATTCATATCATGGAAATCAGGTCAAATTTGCTGCAGATCTGAATCTCTGGACCTGCCTTGGCTTCCAGGGAAGCATTCCAATTTACAGCAGAGGGGAATTGGATTTCATATGCTTGTACTGCCAGCCTGACTACTTATTTGGTGAATATAAAGAGACCTAGTGTAACTTATCCAGACATTGTTACAGGATTTATCATTACAGAAAAGGTAATGCGTAGAAATTGGTGTGTCAGCTGGTGTAAGAAACCTATCTAACAGAGAACAAGTGTAAAATAGTTTATTAGACTACTGCACACAAAGGCATTCTCAGTGTAGGCTAAGAAAACCCTCATGGCAAGTTATTGCAGAATACCTTGTGGGCTGTAAATCCACGTCTGTCTGCACACTAACATCCCCATCCATCCACATGAGCCCATTGCACATGCCACTGATTTTAGAGCAGAACTCCCCACTGATTTTCATAAACATAAAAATCAATCCCCCGATTTTCTCTCTTTGGAGACCATTCTCCAGATACGGCATATACCTGTACTTTATTCTTATTTATGTTTTAGCTTAGTGTGGTATAAACTACTTTCCATCCAGGGATCGCTAAGCACTTTACAATCTTCAGTTAATATAGTCTCAAAACACAGGTAAATAATCACATACCAAAAACCATGTTGGGTTTGTGATTACTCAAAACAGTCTTACGATGAGTCACTGTGTTTGTGTTCTTCGCTTCCCTCCAAATCCTGACATTCAGAACATTAAATATTCAGAGTAAATATTCAATTATCCTCATTTGTTTAAGTGAAAGGGGGCCAAGAGAGGTGAACTGCAGGCTAAAAGCATGTACATGAAGTTCAATGAGGCCAAGTGCAAGGTCCTACACTTGGGTCGGGACAATCCTCGTTATCAATACAGGCTGGCGGATGATGTGATAGAGAGCAGCCCTGCGGAAAAGGACTTGGGGGTACTGGTGAACGAAAAGCTGGACTTGGGCCAACAATGTGCACCTGCAGCCCAGAAGGCCAATTGCAACTTGGGCTGCATCAAAAGAACCGTGGCCAGCAGATCCAGAGAGGTGATTCTTCCCCTCCACTCTGCTCTCGTGAGACTCCACCTGGAGTACTGCAATCCAGCTTGGGAGCCCTCAGCACAAGAAGGACATGGACCTGTTGGAGCAGGTCCAGAGGAGGGCCACAAAGATGATCAAATGGCTGGAGCACCTCTTCCGTGAAGACAGGCTGAGAGAGTTGGAGTTGTTCAGCCTGGAGAAGGGAATGCTCCAGGGAGACCTTGTAGCGGCCTTCCGGTACCTGAAGGGGGCCTATAAGAAAGCTGGGGAGGGACTGTTTGCAAGGGGCAATTGTTTTAAACTAGAGCAGGGTAGGTTTAGGTTAGATATTAGGAAGAACTTTCCAACGAGGGTGATGAGGCCCAGAGAGGTGGTGGAGGCCCCATCCCTGGAGACATTCAAAGCCAGGCTTGATGAGGCTCTGAGCAACCTGATATAAAGATGTCCCTGCTTACTGCAGGGGGGGTTGGACTAGATGATCTTTAAAGGTCCCTTCCAACCCAACACATTCTATGATTCTATGTGGAGAGCTGCAGAGGGCCAGCTAACATGCAATAACTTTTCCTTATGTCTGACCCCGAGTCAGTGCAATTCATAGTTTGTAACTCATGAACCAAGGAGATGGAAGAAGTATGTTCATGGTAAATACATTTCCAAATCTCTCATATCATTGCCATTTATCAATTAAAAGAAGAAAAAACCACAAAACCAAACCAAAGAACGCTGCTCCTACCGAATTACATTGTGAATAGAAATAATATAGTTTGGGGATTTTCTATTAAAGCAAAGAGAATGGATATAATAAAATATAACACTGCAAAATTTGAGAACATGGAGGTGATGGGGCAGGGCTTCTGATTTATATCGATCTAAACTTGTACCCACTGAAGACCTTGATGAGGTAAACTGCTGACATGAACACTGATGTTAGCCTTGTCTTTCACCCGGTGTGTTTGTACTGGGAGTGAGGGGGAAGATTTCAACAACTTCCTGTTTCACCTGTGGAAGTTCAGAGTTTCTTCCATCACCATCTTCAAGGGCTGTCCGTATCAGGTTGGTTATGCTGTAATGGTTTAGATATCAGCTACTCTGTCCATTAAGGCTGTACCTAGATTCCTGCTGCCTTGGTTGCTTTACCGAGCAGATTTCTTCTGTTTCTGTTCTGTGAACTAATGCTGGATGCTGGATCGGGAAAGTGCCTATGTCTACATGCAGGTCTAGTAGCCTAGTCATGGCTGGACTTCTCATCCTGATTTGGGAACTGAGACATGCTGCAGGGTCCTGTAATTTACGTATAGCTGTGCCCTTGCATTTCTGCTTACCACCTTGAAATTTATTTTGCATGCTATCCTACAGCTTTCAAACACTAATAGGTTTCATTCACTGCTAACTTTGTAGCTGAGCGAAAGAACAAAAAATATAAAGGTACAACTCTTGATTATCAGTGGTTTAATAGTACAGTTATATTAAAGCATTAAATATCTTCTACGCTCCACACTGTTTTAGATGATTTTCACTGTTTTAGATGAAAAAATGGCCAGATTATAAAATCTGTAGTGTTCATTATACTCCTAGTATTTTATTTTCTATCTGGAACTGCTCCCTGCCCTCCTTAATATCTTTGCTCACTGCCCATGAGGAAACAAGTAGTTTTGAGTACTTTTCCTGTTTGCTTCATGATATCCTGACAGTGTTGGTATCACTCTGCCTTTTCTTTACATGGCTCTCCAGGGACCAGGAAGGCTAAGGAAAAAAATTCAGGCAGAAGGAACCATAATAATTACACTTGTGCTAGGGTTCCCTGTGATAGACTGGAGCTGCTTCAGAGACCATCAGAGCCTATTATTCATGTGCATTTCTCATGGGATTCATTTAGATCTGGGGGATAGCAACTCATTAGATATGTCTTTGTTGAAGGTTTAGTCTTGACTCTAGCTTAGACATCGATCCTCACTAAACTTTTGCACTGCACAAATCCTTTGTTTGAATTCACTTGCTTTAATCAAGAGTTTATAGGCTGATGCCTAAATGCTGATTTCAGCTTGGTTGATAACCTATACTAATGTACAAAGCCTGAAGCATTTGATAGTTTTTGGGTGTTTTCCAAAAGTGTCCCTGAAGATATCCAGCTGTTTGACCAGAAGACTCGTAGAGTGGTTAGAAACCAAAGGTCCAGGAGTTTTTCTCCTTCACCTCTTAACACATAAACAAATGAGATGAGTAAATTTCTGTACCTTTACAGTTTGGCTGTTCAGATCTCATTTGGCCATATCTAAGATGTAAGAACTATGAATTTTTTCCACAAGAGGGAAATAACCTTAAGCGGCGATGCTTCCTCTTCATCTACCCATTACGAAGAGAGAATTTCCCTATGGAAATGGAGTTGCCCTCTGAAGAAAACAAAAGCAATCCTCTATATAGATGGGCAGACACTGAATCTAACTCTATGCAGCCTCTTGATCTCAAATCCATTGCAAGACTTACAGCTCTGTTTATATGCAGGGTGTCTTGGGGCTCTAGCTTTGGTTCAAGTCATGGAATGGGCCGCCAGATATAAAACTATTAATTACATGGTCATAAGCACTCAGGATTACTGGTACTGTGATGGTAACAGTATGGAAGCTGATGGAAATTTTACCTGTTAGAATTGAATCGTCGATATTTCAGAGGCTGCATGTTTTTGTTTCAGTTTCTGCAGTGTGGTGATGAGTTTAAGTTTGAATCCTCCACTTGTGAAAGGAATGAGTGGTACTTCGACAAGGTTTTGGAATTTGACCAGGAATAAATCTTGCAGCACCTTGCCACCATGCTTCATTTTCTATTATATAACCTTTTTTTTTTTCTCCTTCTTCTTCTTTCATAAATAAAGTTATGACACAATTTCTGGTTTGGGTAGAAACACATGCTTACAGTCTTCTTGCACACCCTCAATCCTTTTCATTTACTTACAAAGATGTTTAAATGATGGCCCTTCCCTCTCCCTTATTGTTGTTGGTTTTTTCAAAAGCTATCCATTATGTTCAGCCTCATTAGGAATCTCTGCAGAATCAATTAAGAACGGAATTCATCACTTTGGTTTGAATCTAGGCTAATGAGGTCTAAAGCCCTGGGGCCATTTTTGTTGTTCATTGGAAATCAGTATATTTACTCACTTAACTTTGTAATATATGTTTTTGAAAGAACTACAAGGGACATATTCATAATATCAACTTTTGGACATCCTGCTCTATTCTTTGGCTGTAGAAGGTGATTATGTTGATTTTGAATAGCAACAGATGTGTGCTGTGAATACCTCTTTTTAGTTTTGCGGTCTATGTGTTAGTGTCTGTAACTCCTTTTTACCATTCATATTTTATATCATCACATGTAGGACAGGGTCCTGCCTCAAGGAGAATGGGTTTTGCTGTGAACAAAACATCTGTATGGAACTCCCTCCTATCAACTTCAGCTTATGAAGATTGCATGTAAATCACACATACCAAACCCCTCCAAGGACTGGCTGTAGCTTCAGTGATGACTGGAGGAAAATGAAAAGACTTGAAGAGGACATCGCAGTAACTGTCTCCCATCCTCTTGTGTGATACCGTACATACGATGCATCAGTGAAACCAAATGGGACTCCTTCAGTCCTCTTCTGCCCACATGAAAACTTCCCCCGAATTGCTTTCAGAGACATTTTGGTTGAATAAGGTTTACAGAGTCAGACCATAGTGCATAGAAACTGGGGGTTGGCACCTGCAGCAAACTCCTTAAAAAGTGCTTTGTTCACATTGCCATTTTTTGGAAGTCACTTGCCTGAGACAGCATCAGCACCCATGTTTGCAGCACCAGAGAAGGGTCAGTATTAGGACTGTACAAGATAGTAGGAAGTTTCTTTACCACCTGCATCTTGTACAGTCCTCAGGTTCAGTGGACATTAAAACTTCACATGCAAGGTTTTATTTCCCTTGTATTTATTTCCTTTTTTTTTTCCTCCACTGGCTATTTGATTTTAATCAAAGAACTATGTTGGCATTAAGAAGCTCCAACATGCACAGTCAGTCAAAACAACTGTGAAAACACATCATAGTAACACCACCTGATTGTATTGGTACTGATATGTAGCCAGCTGATAAAAAAAAAAGCCTGCTTCTTGTCACTGGAGGTGAAAAATCACCTATTTGGCTTTCCGTACAAGGTAGGATTTTTTTAATTACTTCATTTTCTGATAGTCCTCTTCTTAGCAATACTAAAGGGAAATAACTGGTCAAGGATGTTTAGGAGAACATTTTACCTTCTTAAGTTTGTATTAACTAGTGGATGTCACAGCTCTGCTGAAAGAATTTGAATTTCTTTAGCAGAGAAATCTGTAAGGGACTTCTATTAATTTGTAATCATTACTAGGTGACACAAATGAACAGAAAAATCATACGTGAGATCTCAGTCCAGCATAAGTTGCTGAATGTCTTCTCAGAGTTTCAACAGCAATAAAACATCATTCTTATGAAGAACGTTTCTTTCAAGGAAGATCCAGAAGTTCAATATCGCTATTTCTATTGTACAAATATTAAAAGCAAGATGCAGAAAGTTCATAAAAAGTAGAGCCAGAAATAACCTCAGGAACCCAGAATAAATCATCTTGATTTAATTGTGGTGAGAGACTCAAAACAATTGACCAGTTTGGTAATCTAAATTCCATATTCTTGCTGCAATGCCATCAATCCAAGGTAAAAGAAGGGGACAGGCAAATGCCTACAATTCTCCTGCATCCTTATGAGATTTCTGGGTGTGCTTTGCCTGGAGAATCAGTCAGAAGTCAGTTTTACTCATGCTCTAGTGAGACTGATGGTGCCTGAAGTTTTGGGCCCTTGTTGTCCCGGTACACCCTTGCAAACATGCATTAAGGCACACAGAGATTCTTTTTCAAAGAAGGGGGTGCTGTCTAACTATTCACACGATGGCAGACTGGAGTGGAAGTAAGATTTAAGAGCCTCTCCAGACATCCAAATGCATGTCTCTTCCTTAGACTTGACAAAACCAGGAAGCGTAAACGTAGATTTAAAAGACCAAACCAACATAAAAATCTCTAACGGTTTTTGAGTCTCAAAAATTGTTCTCACCGTTGATCAGTAAAAGTTGCTACAAATTCACTTCTCCCAGTATCCACCATTGTCTCCTTTAAAACACTATTAGAGATAATGTTCTGCCTCCTTAATTTACTCTCCCCTAAATATGCTGAGCAAGTAGCTCTACATTACTCTTCACCCTAGAAAAAGTAAAAAATGAAAATAAAAAAAAAGGTATGAGAGTGCATTACTAGTTGTTGAGAGCAGAACACCTACAGCTGTCAGGATCAACACTGATTAGCATTCCCATGGTACCAAGAAGCTTCCAATCTGGAGCTTTCATGTCAGCAGTCTCCTTTTTAGCCTCATTTTAGTCTCACATATTTCATTCAACAGATGGTTTCTTGGCAGGAAACATCACATTCCTTAAAGCAACATTAATACCTCAGTTATGGGAGTGGTATAATATTAGTTCAATTATTTAATTCTCTGTACAGAGCAATAAAGTGCTGTTCTGCGGTGGGTAAGTGAAGATTTTTTCAAAACAGGAGTCAGCAGTACTCCTCAGGCAGAGCTACAAGCATTTTTTTTGACTCCTGTGCAGTTGGTATGAAAAATCAGAAGGGTAGTTTTAATGGAGAGAAATTTGTCTTATGGTTCCAGAAGAGGGCCTGGGAGTTGAGTTGTCTGCCAGTGGGGTTGTTTGCGGTAAAAAACCCCTGATGCCTTGCATAGTCACTTTTAAGAGTGAAGCATAAAAGTCAAATGCAACTACATATTTGGTCAGGCAACTACATATTTGGTCCATACGTAGCTGCCCCCCATCCCTTTTAAAGGTCCTTATATGAGACAGCATGGAAGGACAGCCAAGTGAAGTTGTCAGTTTTTGGCATGGTTTTAAGAGCAAATCTGAACTTTCTTGCACATCAGAAAGATGATGCCATGCAGATTATGCATCTGTGTCTCTTTGAACTATCAGTCTCTCAATTCCTCAAACATTAGATGCTTCCATAGTCCTAAGGTCCCTGGTAAGTGGCCTCGATTAAAAGCAAAAACTCACAGAAACGCATTGTAGAATGAATGCTTGGCACCATGGAAAAAACAAATCTCTTCTCAAAAGTTCCCATTGACTCTGGTAGTACCAGGCCTTCACGAGAAAATAGTAGGGCTAGGGGACAGCTGGGAGGGTCATACTGTGTACCTTCCTGCCCTTAATATACACTCCATGAGAACTTTGAGGCCTGAGCATGACCAACATCACTTACAAAAAAATTTAGTTGTCCTTCTGTACCTTAACACCACATACCTGCAGAACCTGGGTATGATTTCCAGAGCCTGTTTTTCATTACGTAGGTGTTTTTGATGCATGGGCAGGCTATTTCTGTTTACATTTACATTTATAAATTACCAATGCCATTTACACATGTACAGACCTGATTTATGCAGCAGAATCGTTTATGGTCACGTTTGCGCTATCATTTCCTAAAAGTTAACAGGAAGTATTTGGCTGCTTTATGAGATCCCATATAAATTCTGATACAAAGGCTGGCAATGTGTGAGCTCTAACATTACTTAAATATATATATATATGGCCATTGTTAAATTAACAACCTTTTTATTTATAATACTATTATAAGACTGATATGTTTATATCCATACTGTCAATGATAACCTTCCTGCCTTTATTTCAGCCTTGGCTGGTAATGTTTATGTAAGGCTTTTATGTCAATGCATTTTCAATGGCATTAATGTCACACACAAAGCAACATTAGGCCTGCAATATAATTCATAACATTTTGATATGGGTTTTGCATCTGTCCCTTTACTGTTAACACAAGTGTAATTTACACATTTTTTTCACTGGAAGGTGTTCCTGACGTTTCTGAGCCTCAACATCTGTCTCTCAAGATACAAAAGTTGCACTTGATGAAAGTCTAGCTTTCAGATTAAAAAATGTCTGTGTTATCAGGCTCCTCCAGGTTTACAAGAAATAGAAATCCCCTTGCGCTCTTCAAACATGCATGAGAGAGACAGTCCCTTTGTCACCTAGCATACCTCTAGTCTAACAAGGCAATAGCTTAAGTATGTGACATCCTCTGCTGAAATAGGACTGAAAATCAATTATTATTATTATTATTGGTATTTCAATGGAGTTTAGAAGAGCTAGCTAGTATTATCTGAATGATTGACTTCTTGATTTGCTGTCCAGACTGAGAAAAGAGGAAATTTCAAATAAAGGAAAAAAGAGGATCTGGGCGTGTCTGCGAAACAGTAAAATCCCCCAACAACAATAAAAAATCCCTCCCTCCAATAAAATGCCAAGTCAAACTAAACCAAGCAAATAGAAAGAACCTCACAGCTTTTTTTCTTAAGTGAATGAAAACACCTATCTGATTTCAAAATTGTTCTCAGATCAGGATCTGGTTGTGCAAGATACTAGTTAAATCTGCATTATAGTCTCATCTTAATAAATTTAGTCTAAATAGATGCAAGCAGACGTAATAGATTTTGGAGTCCCAAGGTCATACATCAGATATTTAGTTGGTCTGAAAAAAGAACAGAAGATAATTTAGTTGTCTAGTTGCCTTCTCCACCAGTCTATGCTACAAGGCATGCTATGGCCATGCAGGCTGAAGAATCAAGCCTTTGATGTGCCGTGAGTTGGATGTGGACTTGAGATCTTACAGTGAAGCAGGAAAAGAGAAAAGATTTAGGGAGAGGAAGGAGGGCTTGTGCAGAGAGGACATTAGCAAGAATTCACACAGGGGCATGGGTAGAAGGTGATGATGATTATGGAGGTTAGGCCAAATGCTGCGAACTAGATTTATGGGTGTGGAAACCTCATGCAGGTGTCCTAGAGGGAGACATAGATAGATGGGAAATATAACTTGGTAGGGTGCTGATATTGCAGATGCAGTAGACATATGAATATGGGAAAACAAACAGGGCCTCCAAGAACAGGTGAAGTGGCTTAGAGAAAATGAAGGAAGGATGGGGGAGTTACAAGATGCCCTTGAACAGAAGTTAGGGTACTCCATGAGTGAGTTGTGAGGAGTGGGTGCAGAGATGTGACTGGGTCCCAGTGCTTGATCTACCAACTTTATGACTTGTATGTGGCTGCAGGCTTGACCCAGAGAAAACTACAATTTCTAATTACAGAAATGCTATAGGGAGATATTTAAGGAAGCCAGTGACTTTATAAGGAAGACAAAGAAAAGTAAGGAAATGCTCTGAGTCTCTGCTCAAATTTACACCGAAACATCTTTGAATGATTTTTGCGAAAGTTAATTCATGTTTGTCCAACTTGTCCTTTATTCTTTCTTTTGTCTAGTCAACAAATTCATGTTTTAGTGCTGACCTCTAGCAGGCCTCACAGGATGAATCTGATGCCTCTAACTAAGGCGTCATACCACTCGCCTGACTGCGCGACCTCCCGCTGAGGAGGGTCTCTATATGCTGAACGTATACGTTGAAATAATTGCTTTGCTGAAGACAACGGGAGCTTTGCCAAGGATGTCAAAAGGGATAGGATTTCAGCCAAACCATTGGAGTAATGTAATTTGGCATAACTCCATTAAAATCTGTGGAGCCACTTGAATATACATCAGCTAAGGATCAAGCCAATAAAATACATATTAGTCAGCACAGTCACGTAGGTGTTTAAAAGAGGTTATGAGGAAAAGAAGCAGCATATGATACCTGTAATTTTGATTCATACACATACATATAAGTCCTAAGGGTATTTGGATGGCTACAGATTTGAACACACCTTAAACTAAAATGACACCAAGGCTGAGCTGGTGTTTCATAGAGCTGTGCACATCCTGCATGCTTAGACTGAGGCAGAGGAAAAAGCCAAAGAAACAAAATATTAAAAAAAAATTTACTGATAAAGATCTCTTTTTTCAGTTATTAGAGAGTGATATCTAAAGGGTATATAGTATTGTAGAGGGTAAATATACCTGGTGCTTTACAAACAGGTGACTACGTGGAGACTACTTCAGTAGGTTATGGAAAACTAGACTTCTTAGTTTTCAATATTTAGCAGGGTATCCAAGGATATGAACAAAGTAATATCAGATTCCATTAGTCTATGCTTGCAAAATGCAAAGTGGTAGTTTCACACAGGAAGAGGCTGATGAGAACAAAAGGATTTCAGATGAAGTGGAACATACGGCTGCAAAACAGATTTCTATAATGAATTCTGAGGGGCGCATCTGTTATTATCTACGTGATATAAAATTGCTCTTTTTGTCTCATTTCGCTCAGTTGCACAAGATGCAATCACATCAAACAGGCACGTTCAATAAAACTGATCTGACTGATTAAAATGAACAGCAATCTGTTTTCTTCTGACAGTCACATAGCAACTTGAATAACAAGGGCTGTGAACATGGAATTGAATAGCCACTCGGAATTGGTATTAATGTTCGCGAGTGCTGTTAGGGCATTTGACCAAATCCGTCCAGCCAATGAAATAGCAACCCTGTATCATTAAATCATTTAAACCACAAGTCATTGTGAGGCATATTTGATAGCATAATGCTGTTCCTTGCCACATCCAAAGCCTTCTCCTGAGCCACCTCATTGCTTTTCTGTGCAAAAGGAAATGTTTCTGGAAGGAGGGAACAGTCATCTGTGAGAAAGACTCTGAGAATTTTCCATCCGCGGTAGCAGGAAGATAGTTTGGGTAGAAAGAGGTATCTTGGGGAAGTAGTTTCACCTAACTCCAGCATCTAGCCTAAGCTTTCTGTTCACTCCCCGTCTAGCTGACAGAAGTGAGAGCACCCTTCCCTTGCAGAGAAAAATCCATTCTCCTTGTTCAGACACATATCTGTGGTGGATGACTGAATCTCCTTTTGAGACGTCTCCCGATGAACATATTAAACCTGCTCAAAGCTGTGATTTTTATAATTTTCCTACAAAATCCATCCTGACTGATTAGTACCATTGAAATTTTGCATTCTTCTGGCTTGGAGCAGGCAGCCTTAAGCTCTTTTATTGTTAAGTATGATGAGGTCTAACATTGTAACCAACTGCTCTGATGTTAATGGGAGATAGCTGACATTTCTATTGATTGTAGAATTCAATGTCACAAAGTGGCAAATTTGATGCCTGTTTTGTTGTCTACTCCAGTCGAATTTGTTTCTTTTCTTTAAGTGTCTCAAACCCACAAAGAGCTTTCAAAAGGGCTTCGGAAAGATTTCTAGCATGAATACAGCAGGTAAATATTCCTATTTGCACTTCCTTTTCTTACAATTTTGAAAATCTATATTAGCTTGCAAAATATGTTACAATATGGAAGCAAATTGAAGGGAGAGGGCAAAAGCAGAGTGAATTCATTCATTCTCACACTGTTTTTTAGCAGTTAACTCTTTGGCTCTGTATCAAGGGCTAAAATATTAAGCAATGAGGATAAACTTTCAGGTTAATATATAGACCCCAGATCATGCAGTCACTTTATATGTAACTTTTTGCTCTTTTTTAAATAGGTATCAATGTTCCATTGAGGAAAAAAAAAACAACCAACACAAAACACTTAAAAGGGCAACTTAAATGTAACATGTCTGTAGATAATACAAACTTATTTGACTGACAGACAGCTAGAAACAATAGGTCTGAGGAAAATAAGCTTCCTCATGTGTCACTGTTTAGGGTCAAGTCCAAGACCAGTGGGCTATAGGACACCCCTCCCTTCCCCCCTCCCCTTCAGCAAACATTTTATGGAGCAAGGGCGCTAATTGTCCTGACTTTCTTACCAAGGCAAATACTTTTGTAGCTGCCCTATCCTCTGTCCCCTCCAAACCCTTCTACCAGGACTGCTGGAAGAGAAACACATGTCTACAGAAGCGTGAGCTGTTTTTCAGTGGTGCTTGTTCTTGCTCTGTATTTATCCTCCTGTCAGACCTTTCCTTGGATGCCAGATAAACCTTTTTTTCCTATGATGGGAATAATAACTTAAAAGGGCTTCATTTCACTATTCATCTTGAACCCAGGATGACCTAGTTAAGCTCTGGAAAAAAAAAAACATTTTCATAAGAGCAAATATTTCTCCTTGTGTGCCTTTCAAATTACAATTTTAGGCTAGCATTTCAGCTTGGGGGAAGAAAAATTATTGAGTTGCATTTCATGCGGTCAAAGTCCCCGGGTTTCTCATTCCTCTCTCTATTCTTTTGACAGAAACTTCAAGGCTGTGAAAATCGCTTGGCAAGTATTGTCAAGATCCATGTAAAAACTGTCATGGCACATCGAGGGACTTTTGGAGTTTCTTGCCTGCCGGCGCAATTAGATTATGAATGAGCCAATTGTCGGGGAAATTTTGAAATGTTTCAGTGATGGCTTCTCATCTTGACAAGCCTTTCATGAAAAATAAGCAATACAAGTTTCTCAGGAACAAGGGGAGTAAAGAGGAAAGCTACAGGTGAAATATTTATATCCACTAAGGATTTTGTTTATAAAATTAATAAAAAAATGACACTTTCCTGCAAAAAGAGAGGAATCTACTTACTGCTCCTTGCAGACAGGACAAGATAAAGCAGTGAAGCATCTAAAAAGTCTGTGTTCTCTGTAAATTAGTAATAGACTATAATAGAACAAAATTGTCTGGCATGCCTAAGTCCATGGAAAGCCAGTGGGGATCTGACTCCAATGCACCCACTGACACCTCTGAAAATGAGAGCTAGAGGCTTTTGTTCCCTGTATGGATTTAAATCGCCTATGTTTCTGTCCTTCTTATGTGGAAGACAAGCTGAAGTGAAAAGTATTGACTACGTATCTATTTTAGACCTGTATACCAATTCTTTACACCAGCCTTTCTTAACATTATTCTGAGGTTATTTAGAACTGGTGAAAATTGGTCACAGACAGAGCGCTCCCTGCATCCTCACTCCTGTTAAGGGAATGGCCGCAGTGCAAGTTCATCATGCTGTGTCTGACTGCTAACCCACCAGTACTACCCAAATAGCTCAGAAATTACTTTCACATGTCCAGCTTCACACCCAAAAAATAAAGATATGGGCACCATATAAATATCTTAGATGGGTGTGTGCATGTGGGGACAGATACAGAGGTGTTTAGGAGAACCTGAGAAGGACAGGTCAGTGAGATGGCTCAGGAGATGGCTTTGGAAGCGCTGAGGACCTGGCAGGGACAGGCGATTGCAGTGGGCAGTGACACAGAACATCGGTGCATGCTCAGAACCTGCCTCCAATAGTTCCACTGCTGACAGAGCAGCACTTTCTTTTTCCGGTTTTTAGCTTTATGATTTACTTCGTCTACTTCTTGGTCATCCCACAGTGTTGTTGCTTAGGTTTCTAATCTCCCTTGTTAAAATTATGCTACTGATCACCTTCTGCTGCCATTTTTATGGGGTGTCTTTAATCTCTTCTTTTTGTGCTCCACTGATATATGATGCCACATCTATTTCTCTGAGCAAGAAGATACTGGACAGAATTCCTGCAGTCGTAGTAAACTTGAATAACCTTTAGCTATTTTCCCTAGCTATAGTTCATTACTAAATGAAGTGGCTCACAAAAGGATTTTTTTAAATGGGTTAAATCAGGGACAAGTGGAATTAGTGTAGACGTTCTTACAGATCTGATTTGTCCACAGTGTCAGTGAAATGATCATAGTCTCATAAGCTTCTGTAGTGGGCAGTAAACACACACTAGTGTTGGCTAAAACCAATGATGGCAGTTTGAAAAATAGAGGAGACTTGTCCAGAAAAATCTGCATTTTCTTTCCAGATTGCCAAAAGCCATCTGAGATAATCAAATACTGAATATACATAATTCATAAACACAAGCCACATCTTGTGAAGAGACTTTGTCTGTACCAATTGTGGCAGACTTGCCTTTTACTCACTGTGTTGTCAATCAGGAACAGTTCTATCCAGGTGACCATGTCCCTTGAGTCCCCCAGTCTGAGTATTGTTAGTTTCTTTCAAATACTTCGTAAATGTTATCTTGTTGTGATATCTAAAACTCTGACAGACAGGCAGGCCGTGTGGTGGATACGACCATGTCATGCTCATTATTATGCCCATCTGAGCTGATACTGTCCTACTGTTTCCTTGAACTCTCTCTCCACCCCTCTGCTATCTATCACATACATTTTGTTGCAGTTTTCTACAATGACTAGCATCAAAAAGCCCGTGTCTAAGGATCTACCTGGCATCAATAATAAACAATAATACAGATGAGAATGACACTATTTTGACATCTCTCTGATCGTCTTTGTGTCAGTGAAAAAGAAAATCTTGTCAGAATATCAGTTTTCCAAGGAGGTGGCAGGCACTTCAAGATGGGAGAAAAGCATACTTAATAACTTAATTATTAATCCTGATGTAAATATCTTCAAGTAAAATTGTGACTTTGCAATTCCACTGAAATCAGTATGCAGAGGTGACTGAGTTATATTGTTCTCTTTTTCTCTTCTTGTCTTTATCTTTGACAATTAATATACACAAAAAAGAATCATGAGGTGTTTTACCAATACAAGTCTCCCTTCTAAGTTTGTATTGTCTCCCTACACTATGTGCTGTGTAAACTAAGTGTTTACCATAGCAACCTTCAGACTAGTCAATTACAAGACAAAATTTCTAGGGAAAATACTGCAATTATTCAGAAAGGATTATCAACATTGTGCATTCTTGTTCCAAACACAGTAATTATTCAGGTACTTAAACTGCAATTTTTTGTACATTAGATGATACAGCACATTCCTTTTGGCTACAATTTTATTTTTTTTAAGTCTCAGATCATTAATCACTTCATTTTACCTTGACCGTGGTTGTACTTCTCTTCTTCCCACCCAGTCCATGGAAAAGGTTTTTCTGATTTTGCACTAAGAATTACATTAGTGGAATAATACATTAAATGGAGCGTGGAGATCAGATGACTTCCTTTGAAAACACATCTCTTCCGCGTCCATTTATTCATAGGCTAGGGTGTGGATAAGAGTGCAGTGCTTAATAGAACCGAGAATTTCTTGCTTAAGTTTGTGTAGACATTTATTCCTAACGGACATGGACTGAGGCAGTTACAGGGTAAAAGAATTGTGACAAAAAGGGAAAGGAAAAGAAGAAGCAAGTTCATCAGTGAGGAAGATCATATTGCTCATCGCTAGAGGTATTTAAGTAAGATTTTATTCAGAAATGGTCAGCTCATCAATCATGTGCTGTGTGAGCTGCTGTACAAACATACATCTTAGAAGTTACAAATACACCAAAAGTGTGAGCTGATGTCTTATAGACCACATCGTTGTGCTTTTGTGGCATTCCAGCTAGAATTGGGGCTCTCTATGTCTGTCAGAAAATGAGGCCTGTCTTTTTCTGTTTGTTGACACCTTCTGAGCAATTGTAGCTGCTCTCCGGAATTCCATTGGCTAGCAATGAATGTATGTTAGCTACCATTACTTGGCCAAACCTAAGCATACACATTTCAGTGGGTGGAAGAGAGCAACCACTGCACACAATTTCCCCAGCAGTCCTTTCCACATGTCTTTGCTAGCCCTTTCCACTAATTTAACAAGGGTTAAAACTGAAGTTCTTACATGATTTGCGTTTAATCTCAGCGGCACATCTCTTCAGCAAACCTCTTAACCTTTGGATATTTTCAACTGCAAGTTGTCTGAAAGCTAAATGAGAAATTTGGCTTTTGCTTTAACTGTTGAATTGAAACATCCAAGCAAACTTTTGTGAGTATATCAGTTCCAAATTCAGAGTTCGAGGCCAGACGGTGTGCCTGACTCATCTGGTGTCACTTCTGTCTACGTTTGGATTAGCTAAATCAAGAAGAGTGTGAAGACATTTTAGCATTTTTAATTTCTCAGAAGCAACGAACTCGTGCTTCAGCTCGGAATCAATGTCATTTCTTTGTCGCAATTTTACTGTTGTCTTTCCACAACCACGATTGCTACTAGCTGATTTACTAGTTTTCCTTGATCAGCAGCGGTGGGATTGACAGATATTTTTAATGTGCAAACAGCTCTTTGATGTGAGGCCAACCCTCTCTACAGAACCATGAAATCTCAATGTAGAGAGCATTATCTCACCTTAGGCTTCTCCAAAAATAGAAGGCTGCATATTTAGTGCTTTTCATCAAAAGACTTCAAAACATTTTACATGGGAAGATAAGTATATTTATAGTGCAAGTGTATTTATAGTCAGGAAAGACATCAGATTCTGAGACATCAAAACCAAATATAAATGTAAAGCCTTTTTAGAGAGCTGGTGGGAAAATTTATCTTGCTATCTAATACAGTGATGCCCAGTTCTCTGTGTGATTTTCTAAGCCGACAGTTCATTGCCTCTTTCCTGCAGCTGACAGCTTCCTACAGCTGGCAGTTCTGTTCCCTTTTGTGCTTTGTTTATGCTGAATTTTCAACTGGTTGACCTAATATAAGCAATGGGCAATTGTGGCTTCTCCAATAGCTTGGAAAGTCCCAGCTGCTTGTGTAGATTAAATGGTTCTGCGTAGGCCTTGAAATGCTATAATGGTATGCCCCTTATCTCATCAGGCTACTGGGAAATCTGGACAGTCTGAGTCCAGACTTGAAGAGTAACGCTAAAGAGGAGAAAACATATTTGTGCACCTTAATTTTGGACTTCCAGCTTGGGAGTCTTTAGAAAACACAGTCTGAGTCCAGTGTGGCCAGTCACTTTTGGAAAATGAGAATGTCTTTGGCTAACCATTCTTCCCCTGCCTGCCTTGCACCCCCACTCCAGTACTTACCAGTAGTAATTTTTGAAAATGATGGCAAATACCAGCTTTGACTTTGGAACCTCTTCAGTCTACTTGGACAACCTTACTTTGCAATGGCATTAAGTTAAAAAAAAAGAACAGCAAATAAAAGTACCTAGTGTTTTCGAAAAGAAATAAGACAGGGAAGACTGTTTATGCAGTCTCATGCGTACCTCATGATAATGATAATTTAAAATATTTAAATGCATGGTCATCATGGCTTTTAAATTAAACCTTTCCTCTCAAAATATCTTAAGTCAGTGGAGTGCTCTCAGGTAATAGTTTTCAGTGGCTGTGCTGCTGACTTACATAATTTGGATGCTAATCAGAACAGAATGTGTCAATATACTTCTAGACAGTTTTTATTTTGAACCTTTTCTTTGCAATCAGGCAGCTGGAATATTCGTTAAAAAGTTTTAATTTCTATTCATTTCTTTCTGTTCCGTTAGCTTCTCTACTGCTGTGATGATTGTGGCTGTGAGGCATGAGTATTACCTGAACTTTCTATGACCTAATCAAGCTCAGGTAAAGATAAAAAACAACCCTAATTTCTCTTCCTTTGTGCTCTTAGAATTCAAATTATATTTTCAAGGTAAAGGGGTCATCATCTCTTTTCTGCCAGGTATGCTTTTCTCTCTCATTCTAGTTGTGAAGGTATTGTGAAAACTGAGTAAAATCAGATTCACGTTAAGGACATAAGCTTAGTCTTTACTTCCTAATCAGATAACAGCTATTTGTGTATAGGCTTAGAAATCAGAGTCATAGTTCATAGTTCTATTGTGTGAATGTGTCCAAAGGCAAAGAACAAAGAAAAATCCTTGCCACAGAGAGTGGTTTCACTTATTATTGGATTCAAGGTGACAGAAACTATAGCTGGCACTTTAAACTCACTAGATTCACTAAATTATAGTTGGCAGTAGTTATGAAAAAGCAAAGCTTTCTTCACCTCTCCATGATCCGCCTTGTGAGGAATATTGGTTTTCCAGCTGTGATTGCAGTAATGTATCTATTGAAGTAGTGATTCGATCAGCAATTAGATAATTAGATATTGGAACCAAGGGTTGTTCTTTTTTGACAAGGAAGATACGAGACAAAGACAAGAGAACTGTCAGCATTAGCTCAGGATTTCCTTCATACAATCCACACAATAAATTTGGGACTGGACCTCTTAGAGGGGGGCCTTCCCCGTATTTAGGCTTGTCAAGTTTCATGCGAAGTCTCTGACACAGACAGCTGTGCACGTGCAAAATCCCACCTCACCCCCTTGTTACAGCTGGAGGGGACACATTTATTTTTTGTACGAAGAAGCTGTGTCAGGTCCAGCCCTGTGACCTGCGGTACCAGACGGTCGGCTGGTGGGAGCTCTGGCTGGGCAGAGCTGGGGGATGAAGGACTGCAGTGCTTTGATGCCTATCCAGAGACTCCAGTGGACACAATATGGTGGTGTTATATGAGAAATTTAAATGATAACCAACCTCACTGTTCTGAAAAAGGAAGAAAACCAAAAAGATTAAGAAATCAATCCCACCCGTAGACATGGGGTGAAATCATGGCTTATTGTTTTCCTTTGGCTCTACCCTCATGTTTCTTCTCAACAAGGAATCTATTTCTACTGGCTGGTACCCAGCCAAAGTCGTATCTTTCTTTGAATAGTTTGATCTGCTTTGGATAAGGATCACTAATGCCGGTTTGATTTTAACTATATCAATCTTGTGTTCATTCTTGTTAATACCTTTTTTATTTTTTTATTGTTTATTTCAGTTTCAGGGGATGACTGCAAAAGGGACTTGCTGATTCCACCTAGTCAGAATCTGGGCTGAGGACAAACTGCCTGCGAAGTTATGTATCAGTGGCAAATGCAACCTCCCCTATCTGTGTTCCTGTAAAACTAAAACTTCAAAGGGCTGTTCTTACCTTACTGAATCTTTACTGCTTTTTGTAGGCTGTATGTTATGATTGCTTAGTTTAGAGACAGATGAACTAGCAACCTAAGTTCTTTTATGGATTTTTAACCCTAAGGGGAATCTTCACACCATTTATCTTCAGTTGCTGTAGGGCTCTAACTTAGATGCCATTCAAAATCTCAAAGTCAGAAATTCCTATAAATCAGTGAAGATATGCAGCCACCTCTGGTGCTGACAGTGAAATTTTAGGACACTGAATTTAGCCTTCTGAAGTGCAGAGTGTAGATATTATCAGTATTTAAATAATCTGCAAAATGCTATTCATAGAAAGCTTTTCCTAAGGGCACCCAAGAAGCCTGTGGTATTGTGCAAAAATAAATGCCCATGTCCCAGGTCCCATGGTTGCACTCTAACATCTGGACAATTCATCTTCTGTGATATTTTTCAGGAAGAGAAAGAATAATACTGTATTGCACTCTGTGCTTTTTCTTTTCTCTGTCAAAAAAGTCATCATTATTCAGCTTTCTGTCAACAGACACTTCTGTGCTGTTGAAGGTAAAACTCAATGGTTTACAGCAGAGAGGGGCCTGTTTTCTCATCCACTTTCCCATGGCATTAGGTTGGCTCGAAGCAAACAGGAAACTATTTTCCCTAACAAGCACCAGGAGTTGCAATTTAGTGATACAATGAGCTTTGCCCTGTGCTTATCTTGTATTTCAATGAATGAGAAAAGTCTTTGTTTTACTGCTTAGACATATTAATCATGCTGGAAGATGCACCGTTAAGAGAAAATCAGTTTATGTTAGTTATCAAACATGGTTACAGTTATTAGAGATATGTTTCTCTAGGGAAAACATATAGCCTCATAGGCTTTTCAAAAGGTATTTTTCTCTTCATACTTCAGGTTATCAGTGTAGGAGCGTGGTCTCTGGCAGGAGACAGACAGAAGAATTAAGGTCTGCACCTGAACAAAGGGCTGAAATCACAATTCGGTCCTCAGACACTTATAAAATTATACATGAGACCTTGGGCACATATTATAAATAATGAGGTTGAAAGTGTTAATATAAAGAGGTTGCACATGCACGCACAGGAGTTGGGAGTCAGTGGAGCTCTGCAACCCACCGTGTAGTCTGTGCTCCATTTCCCAGGACTGTGACCTGCGTTTTCAGTATGTTCCCCTGTGCCACACGTGCACCTGCATTTGGGATGGTGTTTGAATGGGTTGAGCGGATGGGACCTGACAGGCATCTAGCGCTTTCTCACAACCTCATCCTGCAGCACTTGCTGAGGTACCACATTGTCTAGTGCCTGTCCAGAGAGCGCTGCAGCCTCCTGGAGAGGGCAGGACAGCCACTGCTTTCTGTCACCTCTTGGTGCTGTTGGCGTGATGGTGTACGTGCTCTCTGAGTGCAAGTGTGACCCTTGTGCTACTCCTTGCCAGCCCACTGAGGCTGTGTCTGCATCTTCCCTGTTCCAGGCACAGCTGTAGGAGGTCTTTTTGATAACCCCTGAACATTCCTTCTCCCCCCACGAGTCTGGCCAGAGCACAGTGCTCAGCACACACCTCCAACCCTGCTCTGAACTTCAGGGATGAAAAGTTGCTGGTTTTCAGGCTTGGCAGAGCTGCACCCAAAGCTTTGCTCAGCCACAGCCGTGGATATTTAAAAACAAAGATGAAAAGGACAGAGAAGCTGCGATTCACACACTAAGACCAGTCCCGTGTTTTCTTGGGAGATTTCCAGGGAAGACGCTAGACTTTGAGGCATTGCTGAGGAGAATCCTAATGCAATTCCAATTATTTTCTATTAAGTCCATGGCAAAGACCTGTTTGGTTAAAATGCTGGAATTCTGCCTGCACACTCCTCTGCTGAATAAATCCTCGGGTAGTCTGCTCCAAATAGGTAACTAATCTTTGGATAATTTAGCTGTGTGAGAGTGCTAAACTAATTCCCATTTATTCTCATTAGGTTCCTGTGCTCTCCTGCCCACTTCGTCTGGGCTGGAATCCAGCTGACAAGAGCTCAGAGAGGCTGAAGGTGGAATCCAGGTTTGATGACAGTTGCTAAAAACTCATTTATTTTCCAGGCAGTAACATTTATTTAATTTACATTTTAATAGACTGTTATTTCAAATACTAATCAACCTACCTGCTACTTTCAGGTGTCTCTTGTTCTATGCACGAAATATGAAGAAATATTTTTGCTGTCATTTGAGCTTGAACTCAAATCAGAGTTTAGCAAAGTTGTTAAGCCTGTGGTTAGTTTTATGCATGTTTATAATTTCATTGCATATTAGCAATTGAATACTGGCTGAGTTTGATTTTGCTAGTAATTTTTCAGATTTAAGTCATATCATGCTTCTTAGTCTTCACATTTTACTAATTTAGCAAACTCACTAACAGTATTAGTAATTTGTATAGGGATGGATGGCTGAAATATTCCTCCCTCCATGGTCTGTCTTTATGAAAATATAATTTTTCCACTGAAATAATTTTTTAAGACAAAGAGATTTTCTCCTATATTTAATAAAAAATTCTGTATACAACTTTTTGCATAAAGCTAAATTTTAATTTTGAAAACTGGTACTTGTTTTCTATAAAAATCAGTTATTTTTTGAAGAACCCTCACCCCATAATGTTACACTTTTAAGAAAAACTTTCTTATAAAAAAAAAGTTGATATCTTCTCATGGCCTGATTAAAGCCGATGGTAACCGCCTATTTTGCGACACCAGAATCCTTGTAATTCTTATCATATATTTTCGCTAGGAGACAAGCAGTAGGCAAAAGAGGGTACATCTGTCCCTGTAACACAAATGAGAACCGAGGGAGAGAATTATAAAATAAGCTGGTCAGGATGTCTGGAGAAGACAGAGTAAGAGCAAGAAACTGAGTTATTTCTTGAGCCTCTTTTTTCCACCAGGGAACTTGTTAATCTTTTCAAAATTAACCTTAACTTTCTCTGTCATTCTTTAAACCTGTGTTTGTTTTGTTAGCTTCTGAATCCAAGTGAACAGGATTAATTGCACTTGGAAAGGTTTTCTTGAGTGATTTCTTTGAATATGAAGGGTAAAAAAAGGTTTGGTGAATGATGCACAGCAAGATGCTAACCAAGCACAGATAAAGAGAATTGGGAAAGTTTGTTGTGTGGGTTTTTTTTGTTTTTGTTTGGTTTTTTTTTTTCCTCTGGGCAAAGACTTCTATGGTCTGCAAGCTGCTTGAGCCTGACAGAGCAGCTGAGGTTCATCAGGCATCTACAGTGTATCACGGCTGGCAGCTCACTGGGTCGTGTGGGACTTATCAGTGGGAAATCAATTGTAAACAGTATAAACTATACAGAGTATCAGGGCTGCAGGAGGTGGAAAATAGGATGTTCTTATATTACTGGTGTGGAGCAGTACAAACCTCTGAGGAGGTGAAAGAAATGGAAATAGTCTGACCATCTATTTTGGGCAGGTGGTATTGCACGAAAAAAAACGATAAACCGTAAAATTGGCTTTGGGCCTTGAGAAAGAATGTTTAACAGTATGGCACATGATCATGGAAATTTTTCTTTCACATAAGTAAAATACTATCAAATCTTGTTCCTACGTACTAGTCAGCAGAAAAATCAGAATCAACAGTTACTGGACTCTACGGGAAAAGATGCTTTTGTAATATTAGACATCGCTATCATAACAGTCATCACATGTAGCCTTCCAATTTGTACTTCACAGGCCGGATCAGCTGCTTTTTCACTGAAAAATAAAAAGGCAATTTTTTTTTTTTTTTTCCAGTGCAAATCTGAAATAGGAAATATTTTCACTATACTGTATATTCTATTAAAAGCTGGTTTTAAAAATTAATCTATTCCTCCCCATCCTTTTTGCTCTCACTGTCATCATTTTGGTAAAGAAAATAACTGTCACTTCACTCCCTCAGCCGGATATTATTTCTCTGTGGAATTAATAAACTCAAAAAAGTACACCCGCATAAAATTAGAGCTACCTACAAGCCTGAGCCCAGGTGTGTTCAAGGAAGGATGGGCAGATGAATAATCCCTGCTGAACTCACTGGAACTGCTCATCTGCACGAACTGTTTAGGGTAATGAGAGAAACTGAGGCCCAAATGCACAAGGGATCCATGAGCTGTAATATTTGTTTGCTGAGTTTATACATGTTTCTGAGCATGCCATAAGTACGGTCCTGGGTGTCGGGAACCTCTAGTATCAGACACGAACACACTCAAAGCCTTTAGTTGTTGCTGAGATCGTGCGGCAGACAAGCAGACACATTGAACAGCTCGGTCTGAGACTTAAAACTATATACAAGTGAAATGCCTATCACTGTTCCATAGGTAAACTTCGAAAGGGAAATCAGATTTCCTGGTTTTCAGTCTAGTACCTTCACAGAGCGATTCCCCCTTCAAGTCCAACAGTCCTCCTAGGGAAAATGGCCAAATTGGTAGTACGCTTGTTGCATAAAGTTTGCAGTAAAGTACCCTATTTGCCTTTCACTGACCTTAATCTTAGAAATGTCCTCTTCAGATCTTAATTTGAATATAAATTACAAATGATTCACAACTTTTTCATAGAAAATGTCTACAGCAGAACTACTGTCTGTCTATTTATTGCTTCCTTTTCTTATCATTGTAAAGATATTCTTAGCACAACTGAGAATTACCACAAAAACCATCATGATTTAAGTGAGTGTGTAGAATAGGCTTCATAGCGAGCTATGGCTATCGTAAAAATGATTCTCAGTTGTTAAAGTTGATTCTGCCTTTTAATGTTTCCTCATAACTCGATGCTTTAAAATAGTCTGTCTTTGGAACTTGCAACAGCTTTGCTCATTTAAATATATTTTCTTCTCTGAATTTTGGAGAGCAGTCCTATATTATTTCTCCAGTTCATCAGTTGATAAAGGACTTTGTGTAATAGAAACTTTCCAAGAACATCATACGTTACGCTGGGTATCCTTCAGAAATTCATCTAGACCCAACCAAATGTGAAGAATGTTGAACTGTATCTATGTCAACCTTTATTGACTTGTCAGTATATGAGCTTATTGAATACGTCAGCTTTCAGGAATGACAGCAGCTGAATTTTAACTAGCATGAACATCTGCCCTCGTGTGATCTCTTTCTGTATCCATATCTATACCTATACCTGTATGTATCTCTATATCCATACTGAACGTAGTAGCAACATGCCTGGAAAGGAATGGCAAGATGGGTACAAAAGCTCATGATAAGACTAAGGATAAGCCAACATCCAGCAAATATTTGAAGGTTACAAAGGGATAATCACAAAGATGATCATGTCTACAGCACTGAGAATAAACAAAAGGCGATCGTATTTAATGGAAATGGAGATACATGAGCCTGGGGAAGTGAGTGTAGTCTGTGTGGTGGTTTAACTCGTTTTTCCTAATGCTGATTTTTCAGGTGACTGTTAAAACATGTTGCTGAGAAAAAGAAATACAGATCCCTTGCAACTCTCACAGTGAGAACACCTAGACTACAAGCATCATAAGAAAGCAGGAGACTTGCAATAGGTGGTCATCAAAAAGAATGGAAAACCAGAATGTGCATTTAGACATCATGTAGGTAAGTGCTATCTATATAATCTTAGCAGTGGTATAGTCATCACAGCAGGTTAATTTTCCAGTTGAGTCCATCAGGATAGAGCAGGAATGAGTGAACTTCATTTTCTTGGGTATTCTTACTATTGCATCCCTGTTGTCTAAATGTGGTGGAGAGAAAATTGGGTCTTAGACAGAGAAGATTTTTTCACAAAAAATTTCTTTTTCCCAGGGAATCTCTCACTTTTCCCCAATGTAATAATTTATCTCAGATTACATAAAGTATTCTTTCTCTGAGAAGCTTTCCAGTATGGACTTCCTGCCTACAATGTCTATAATGTCTTTGGGCCTAGAGGGGACCATGGTTTGGTAGGGAATTAAGGTCTGTGAAGGCAAACATGGGCATGGGGAGTGAACTAGCAAACTACATCTTCCACTAGGGAATAGAGCTCCTTGGCTAAAATTTCATTTTTTACTTTTTATGAAAAACTTAAAAGTGTCCATAGTGTCCGTACATTTCCTGCCGCCTGAATTTATTTTTTTGTTTTAATAAAAGTAGTTCCAGAGCCGTGCTAGTATTTGGTTTCAGACAGCAGTACTAACCCCAGAAACTCCCTTTGAATTTATGACGCTCTTCTTCAGGGATCCTGTAAAACAGTGTGCCACATGAATAGCCAACGACACTCCTGAAAACTTTCCTTTCTGTTCACTGGCATGTGTGGTAACTTAAGCATTTGAAAGAGAGAAGATGAGTATTTCTGTCTGTATTCCCCAGTTTATTAGGGATGGTTATCATGTTTTGTACACTTTTCTGTATTAATATTCTGATTCTAATGATTTATCTAGCTGTAATTGAAAAGTTCCGAAATTAAAAAAAAAAACAACCCCAAGGTAATACAAACCACATATAAAATTAATTAGAACTATGTTGGGTTGGTGAAACTGGGTAATGAAAGCAATAAAATTCACAGTCATTGCAGTCCTTGAAGGCGCTTAGCAGATGTGGGGACTTGAGCACTCTTGCCATTGCAAGGGTACTGAAGGAGCAAAGCACCTCTCGGCTTTGCACGGGGGGTTGTCTGGTGCAGGCAAACCCCAGAGGTCTAGTGTGTCCTGCCATGCTTTGTTAGCAAAGGCTGTAGCCTGCACCGTGAGTCTCCCTGTGGTTATGAGCTTGCCTTAGCATTCTTTTAACCTAGTTTTTTGTTCTCTGATTAAGGAGATTATGTGTAATGCAGAGCTACTGAGCTAAGCCCAGGGAGACCAGAATCTTTATTAAAGGAACAGATCATGATGCAAACCACATTAACTTTGTCAGCTTAGACTGATGAGAACTGTTGGTGTCTCATGAGATCAGAGATTTGGACAGCAATTAAGAGGAGCACAGTTTTTGTCCATAGTCAATGACTGTGAATGGATAGTGGAATCAGGATGAATAATTCAGGGCCAGATTCTCTCTCCTCAATTATATGACGTGTACCAAGGTTGTAGGTTGACAAACACATTTGGCAGCAGTGTTTACATAGTGATCACCTACGTTTCACTCCCTGCCGCTCACTGTTGTTGCTGCTATTGCCCGCTGTGATGTGGTAGGGCAAATAACTGATGTGACCAACAGGTAGTCTCTTTTCCATGAAAAATACGGGGTTTTTTGAGGTGGATGAGTTCCAGCAAAGGTTACCATAGACATTCTCATAAAATAATGCAGAAGGAAATGGGTACATGTGAGGTTAAAATATGGTTTCATGCAGACAGGAGCAGTGTGTAAAGGAATATGGTGGATATGTGAGTGTAACCTACTTATAAATGAGTGAACACCATATCCACCATATTAACACCATAATTTTTTATAGAGGAATTCATTTCCCAACGTAGCCAAATAGTTTAAGGACTGTGTGTTCTCTGAAAAACACCTAGTTACCCACTCCAGAGCCCCCAGATTTGCATTGATTCAATTCTAATGTGTGTTTGGGTGAAAGCAGATGAAAACACTTGAAGAGGGAGAGAGTAAGAACATAAGGTCTGTATTAGACTGAAGTTCCAGCCTTTCTCCTGTATTCAGTGAGAGATGCCTAAGGAAATAACATAAGGATACAGGAGGTACATAGAGTGATCGCTCCACTTGCACCACTTTGAGTCTCTAAATATTTTGCACCTTTAGGGACATCCTGACCGAAACATTTCCTCTGTATGCTGTATTTAATAGCTGTTCATTAACTTTTCTACTGTAGTTGCTCTTTGAATCCATGTCCAGACTTTATCCATGGTTTAATTATTTGTTTTAATTCTGTGTGATTATTTCATTAGGTGTCTTCTAGCCCCCGTAGTATAAGAATTAAAGAATAGCTATTTCCCCGCTCAACAGCTCTATTCCATTAATGTTTTTATAGCTCTTTATTGCATTTCCCTCTCCATCATTTTTGCCTAGCACAGTGGCTCCTAATTTTGTCGTGTAACTTCAATATGGATACTGTTCCATGTCTCTAATCATCATCACTCTTCTCTGAATTGCTTTTAATTCTGTTATATCTTTGTTGAGATGGGATGACCAGAATGGCTCTCAGTTTTCATTCAAGTTAAGGTACCCTATGGCTTTAAGCATCATCGCAATGATGTCTCTATTACTTTCCTCGTAATCACTAATACTCTTGATTTGATGCCTAAGCGATGAACAGATATTTTCATAGCACTGTACCCAGTTATTTCAAGGTCCTTTTTTGAGATAATTTAGCACTTATCCATTTCTATGTATTCTTACTGTGTTTTTCAAGTGCATTTATTTGCATATATTAGTATTGCATTTCATCTGACATTTTAGTAGCCAGTCACACATTCTTGTAACATCCTTCTGCAACATCTCACAAACAAATAATTTTATCTTGGATAACTTTACCCCCTCACTATTCCCTTCCTTTCCACATCATTCATGGGTAAGCCAAAAGGCCCAGACCCCTTGGGAATTTACCATTCTTCTAAGGACTATCTGTTTATCCCTGCCCTTGACTTCTAATCTTTTGCACAGTAATTAATTCATGGTGGAACCTGCTCTTGTATTGCATGACAGCTTCTTTCCTAACCAGCTTTTGTTGTTCATGTTAAAGCTTTTTGGAAATTCAGAAGCCCCATTGTACCCTCTGTGCCACACTGATCCATACCCTTGTTCATGACCAACAAACCGGCAAGCACTCATGAAGCATGACATCCATCTGCCATTTGGATTCTTTCTCCATTTATAACATTTATTCAGATGACTATGAACTCAGTTCTTTGTGTAATTTCAACTAATTTGCTCTATATTCCAGTCCAGTTTACTGGGGTGTAGCTCTTTGAATACCCATAGACTTTGTAAAATTTAGGTCACATTTTCTGCCTTTTACTCCTTTAGTACTATGACTGATTTAAACATAAGGCAACATACTACAGATTTTACATTTGATTTCCTTTAGAGCTCTTGCATGAGTAGCATCTGGTCCCACACATTTGTTACTATTTATTTTACCACCTCTTTCAAATACTTTTCAACTGACGCTTGAATTTGAAACAGTTATTCTGACTCATTCTCCAAAGGTGCAGGTGTGGGATCAGGCCTTAAATATAATGTTATTTCTTTTTATATCTCTTTTCCACATTAAAAATATATGATAAATCAATCACTTATCTGAGCATTTTCAAGAGAGTCTATATTTGAGCTTGAGCGTTCTTGTCAATGTTTTTCCAAGAAGGCGGCATTCGAGAAGATAGATATGTACAGCTATTTTTTTTCTGACTCCATTTTAATTAAGTTAATTTCCTGTTGTTTTTTTTTTTTTTTTCCTGCTGTTCCTTCACCATCCTTCTTGTAAGGGGTTTCTTGTAGGTGAAATGTTTGCTTCAGTCTGAGAAATTGTACCAGGCAATATCTGAGGGTTTGACTTTCGGAAGTGCCTTTCGTGTGCTTACTTGAGTACTATCAATATGTTCAAAGCTGCAGCCTAAAGGTGGCCAAAGTCCCCTCTTCACCTGTATTTTTTCCAACCAGGATTTCAAAAGCTTCCTGTGATTTTTAGCTGCTAGTAACCCTCATAAGCTTGAAACCCAGAGACCTCAAGTCAGCCTCGCCAACACTAAACACTCAGGAGAACCAGAGCAAGGTCCTTGGAAGAGCTCAACAAAAATGAGAATTCTATGTGAAAAAAAAAAAAAAAAACAAACCCCAAACCAAAAAACAACACTTCAGAATTGAAAGCAGAAGGAAAAGAGTTCAGGAGAGAGCTATTAAATACATACTGAAGGCAGAAAGATGTTCTGATGCTATAGGACATCTAAGCAGCTCAACCATACTCAACAGTGACAGTCTCAGGTCAGTCGCACAGAACAAACCTTTGGCTTATGAGCCTTATTTATCAGAACTGGTATTCCAAAAATCCTTTTATTGGGTATTTAACTGCAGTCATTTCTTCTAAAGACACCACCTCCAGGCTGACAAATCCATCCAGCAGAAGATCTTCTAGTGCTGGAAAACTTCCTTATGAGCTGAACAACAGCTACAGCCCTTTAAAAATATGGCTTCGTCAGTCTTTGCAATCCTGAGAAGTGCTTGGGACACTCATGTTCTCGGTGCCTCATGGTGATCTGTTCAAGGAGGCCCATCCAAGGTCAACCAATCCTTTGCAGAAGCATCTTGCCTGTGAGGTTGTTTAGCTACCCTTAACTATCCAGCACCTAATGTTCTCCTGTCTCTCAGTTATAGTTCCCAGTTGTTTCTTGTTGTCTCCTCTGATCCTGAGGACGGGGAAGCTTTTTAGGGGAAGCTTTTTAGGGAAGTTTAGGGAAGCTTTCAGTTGCAACCACAGTTGGGGTAAATGATTCATTTCAGTGACATTGCTTTGCACACTGGTGTTTTGAGCATGAATGGAGAGAGAAAAATTCAGTCCTCAGCTAGAAATGGAAAATAGTCAGATGCTCCTCATGAATTTTAAACTGTTTTTATTTCTAGCATCAGTAGCAGCCAGAGAAAACTTGGTTATAAAATTGAATAATTCCTACTAGGTCCAGGATGAGAAATGAGAAGCCTTCACTCCTCAGAAGCCCATTTGACAGGGGCAACAGTTTGATATTGCAGGGATCTGGAAAAGCTTTCAGGCTTGAAGCTCGTTCTGCAGAGGAGCTTTCACCTGAAAATGTTTTCAACATGGGAAGTCAGAAGTGGAAGAGGAGAGCAAAATTAAAGACCAGTGAACCCATGCTGAATGACTAAGACAGGACTGAATTTGAATGCCCATTCCAGATTAACATCATTTTTCTCCAAAAGCAGTCAGATTAATTCCCACTGAGCTGGTCACTGCATGGGATAATGTGGTAGAAGCTGATTATGTTCTGTGAAGAATCTGGAAAAAGTGTAATTTTTAACCCCCGTTTGTTATCACCGTTGTTATCTTTGGCTTATTTATTTTGGGTACTGCAGAGTCCTTCCCAAATCTCTGGTCTGATGCATCTTTGCTGCAGTGTGAACAGTTTATTGCTAGTACAATATTAGCTTTTCTAATCAGAAACTGACATTATTACCTAATAGTTATTGCTCTGCATTACTAGCCAGATGTTGGAAATAATGGGCCGATAAAGCTGACTATTAATTTAAACTGGTTGACAATTCCAGGCTTTTGCAGCACAAGATCAGGAGACCCATAAAGGAGCAGAAAAATAATTTGAGTAGTGAAGGTAATCAAAACCTTGTAAATTCGGGAATTAATATCCAAGTGCGATACCTTTCCTCAGCCTGACAGCTGCGTAGTCACAGAGGGTACAGTATGTGCTCCAGTCCAGAGCCCAGAGACTCTGACCAGACCTCAGGCTGACAAAAAGTATGAGACTGTGTCGATGTTGCTCTGAATCTCAGTTAATATGTTTGACCTCTTCAGAGAAAGTATTTTATGTTCTAGCACTGAGACAGTCCTGAGATTTTTGGTCATCTGGAAACACGGACAGAATGGTCTTTCCATGGAGAAGGAAGTGCATGGTTATTGCATGGGATTTAAGGAGCTGTTGTTGTGCATGTTTAGCAACTGGCTGGGGAAAGTTCTCTCCTCATTTGCTGTGTTAAAGTCAAAACTTTTCCCTCTGATGACGGAAGAGGAAAAGAGAAGATCATTGCAGTCTCAAACCTGCCTTTCTCTGTGAAAAAAATGCTTCACTCAGCTTGAGAATGCATTTGTGGGGCTTGCAATTCTAGGATGGAAAGAAGGAACAAAACTTTGATACCCAGCAAGGTACCTTTCTTTGATCTTCAATTCTATGTTGAAAATAAAGAGGACTTTAGTGTAACATAATGGAATAAATGTCATCACCAGATGACATTTCAGCGCATGCCTATCTATCCTAGGAGAAAGATTAGACAGCAAAGGGGTTTCAGATAATGGAGTATTTAATAAACATGTTGAAGGTGCTTTGATGCAGTAGCAATGAGGAAAAGAGGACATCTATTGTCATTCAAAAATAGAACAGAGTACACAATAGAGCACAGTCCTTTTGGAGCAGAGAAGGTATACTACCAAGGATCTACTGATGTTTCAACCTCCAAGAAAATCAAAAGCAGCTTTGCTACCTCTTCATAGGCAGCAGTGCTTCCTGTGCTTGATTCTCGTCTCAGTTCCAACTGAAGAACCTTCCAGAACAACGTTCAGTGAACATAGGCACAGACTCCTATTCAGTTTACTGAGCTTAGTCCTAACTCTGCTGAGAGAGAGGAAAAATGCAAAAGTTAACCCTCACTGATGGATTTGCTTGTAATTCTAATTACTGGATTTGCTTGTTTGATCTGGACTTTTTTACAGTCTAATTGGGATAAAATATATCTAGTTATACATATGTGTATGTATATATACATATACATATGTATTATACATATATACATATACATCATAATCTATATGATGTAGAGAATATATAGAGCATGCTCTTTTCCGTTATTTGGCTAATCCCAATTATACCATCTAGGATAGAAGGAACAAGGATAAGGAAAATAGAAGTCTAATTTAATTGAATTGTATTTAACTTTTGAAATCTCACATTAAGAGGTTTGCATTTTACTGTGAATTTATAAAACTAAACTAGTATCATGAGAAAGCATGAATGCTCCTTTTAAGCCTTTTTGTTTGAAATTATGGCTAGTATTATATTTATATCTTGAAATAAAATATTTTTATTGTCATTAAAAATATCCCTTGGAGAACAAATATAAATTTAGTAGAAACATTTATTAAATCTTTATAGACACATTTATTTTAGCCTACAAGCATTCTCAGAATCTTGACTAAAAAAATTCTAATTATGATGTCAAATGTGATCTGACAATGTCTTTTTTTTAAAAAAACAAGCTGATAAAATAAATGGAAATGCCACATTGATAATTGAAACACTAAGAAATCTTTTCTGTGAAAAAATGCTTCTCATTCTGTTTGATTGGCATACACAATGACTTACAGGTAATGACTTTTATTCATCAGTGACTATCAAGATATCAGCATTGTCTGTGAAAATGGCATCATTGACTCACTTCCTCATCAGAGGTGTTTTCACCCAAATATAATGGACTAAATACAAGAATACTTAGACAGCTATTGTAGTATTGGTGTAGATGAGTTGTCTAAATCAAAAATAGTAATCTAAAGAAAATCTTAATGAGCCGTCACCTAACACTGGAAATGTCTAGATTCACTACTTTAAAAAATTTATTTACATCCAGAGTTGTTAATATCTGAGCAGCTATCTGTTCCAATGACTTGTATTTCTTAAGAGATAAAACAACTCCACCAAGACTGGTGGTGAGACCAGCCCTGGAGTGCCTTGTAGCCTGTTGATTTCTCTGAACCCTGCAGAAGAGCAGGGGTTTGAGCTCTCATCCTCAGGCAAGTGCAACAGAGAAAAACTCCCGGGAACCCATCAACTCCGTCGGCTTTTGTGCAAGACCAAATCTGGTTGGTTTATTTGGAGAATATCCACGGCTTCAGGCAAGAGTCACTGGGGAGTGCCCAGCCCGAGAGTTTTATTCACCTCTGTGGCACCAGCACTACTGATACTACTTATAGGTCCCTGCAGCACAACAAAAAGGACACCGAGGACAAGATGATAATATCCATGCTCACATTGAGTCATGCCATACCTTTATGGGGCTATGCATGGGCTAAATAGCTTCTGAGAAGGGGAACCCAAATAAGGCAAGCAGACCACTATTTCCTTTTAGTTCCTGAGGGAGAAACAGGGCTCCAGTCATTTCTGTGACCTACCCAGCATCAAATTAGCAGATCAGTAGCAGACCCAGCAACATTTATTTCTCAGACCTGAAAGTTCGCTAAAATCTTAGAACAGAGATTCTATAGGCCCTTTAGCCCCTAGCAGTGATGCTTGCTTTCTAGTGCCTCCTGTAGAAAAGGTCAGCCATGTGTTATTCAGATCAATTTAACTACTTTTCTTTCTAAGAATTTGTTGGGTATTTTCCAAGATTTGCTATTCTAGAAGATCTAAATTAGTTTAAAAAAATGTAAAGTCCTGTTTTACTTTGAACAAAGCACATCAATTAGAGAATTATGAAAATACTAGTTAGGAGAGTATCTTCAAACCTTCTATAATTAATAGCTCTTAAAATCTCTGTTCAGAGACATCCCATAGATTAGGAGAGAATTCAGAGTAGAAATAGCTTTATTCATTCAGCATCTGCCTTTTATAGTCACATAATTATAACATTTTTAACAGCTATGTTTTTGTTGTATGTTTTTGTGTCACATTGTTATCTTTCATTTTGGATTTCCATATTGTCTAGGTTACAGTTTCTGGTTTCTGTTCTACAAAACAGGTTTCTTCTATGATTTTCCTTCCTTCGACTTGTTAATGTTGTCAGTTCTTAAAATGGATTCACTTTTACACTCAAGTTTAAACAAATTTTTTGTTATCCAATAATATAAGATTATCTTCACCTCCATTTTATGCTAATTAATTCTTCTTATTTAATATTCACATTTTGCATTATTCAGTGCAGATGAGGAGTGTTCTCAACTGAACAGCTTTTCAACAGGTCAAACTGACTGATTTTACATGCTCATAGAATTCAAGGTAATAGTTATAGGCTTCCCCATCTTTCCCACCATCTTCTTCTCCTTCAAATCATCCTGTAAGCAAATTTCTAGGGAGAAATCACTGTGAAGGCTTTTATTCATTGAGAAATGTACTAGCGTAATTATATCACTGCAAATTACAATATTGATATAAGCCCCCATGTGTTTCTTCTGGGACAATGATTCTTTGTTCCTGTTTGGTTTATGTTGCTGCAGAGATGATATAATGCTAGAAAGGAAAAAAAAAAAAAAAGAAAGTGCAATTATGTTTATTCCATAATAAAACACGTGTCTGTGCTGTGGCAATGGTATAAGAACCAAAGGGATATCATTTTAGCAAATACCCCATGTACTGGAGATCTGTAGCACCATGTCCCTTGGGATGATGAAGCTTACTGACCTAACCACCACGAGTTCAGTGCTGTGTGTTAAACTTTCCAGAATATCTTTTTTTTTTTTTTTTTTTATATGGCTTATTTTTCCCAGAAGAAGGCCGGGATAAAATTTCTAAAAGCAGTCTACTTTACAGCCTTTGTCTTATTTCCAAAAGAGAACTTCTTAGCTCTGTTGGAATAAATATAATTGAAAGCATTCAAGATTGTCTTTGTGTTATTTGCCAATTGTGGAAAGGTCATAGGGTACTGAATGGCTGTCTAGGTTATACTAAGGGTTACAACAAAGAAAAATCACTCCTATGAAGATTCACCTTTGAAAGCGGATGCTTCCTTCTTTAGTACAAATTATTCAGTGTTTTTCTCTCTATAATTCAGTCACAGTGCAGAAACACAGTAATGCTGTTCAGGTAATGCAAAAAAAAAAAAGAACTAAAGAGGTGAAACAAGTTATTTGAGAGGTGTTTGTGGATAAGGAAGCACACAGCAGAAAGCGGAAAAAACTCATAATGGAAATGTGGGGGAAAATCTCCATGCTACATTAAAAATTATGCAGTTGCTAGAAAAAGGATTTTGCCGGTTTCTTTTTGCAGAATCTGAGCGATGCTATTGCAAAAGAGAAGTTTGGTTAGAGACATAATGGATTTTTTAAATTATTAATTTTAGAAGTTGAGAAGTGGCCTTGAGCATCAATATAGTGTTTATTTGTTGGGGGATTGGTTAGCTGGAGGAAATCACAAAACAATTACATTATTAGGAAGCACTTTCCAAAAGGGGATAATTTAAAAATACTTCTTTTGGAAGAGTTGGTATATATTTTTCTCAAACTGTTTAATGGGAAATTCAATGGTGCCAGTAATTTGTGTTAAATAAAAAGAAGAAATAATAATTAGAATTAAAGTTATAAAATTGCAGTTGGAACCTGAATAAAAGTCTCGAGCCTCCATTCATAACAAGTGCTTAACAATGCCTTTGTAGTGCAGTTTAACTTATCAAAAGGTTTATGTTTGATGAAATGAATTAATCAGAAGAAACTCAAAGCAGCACTGAACCACACTCTCTTCGTTGACATAGTGCCAATCTTTACAGTCCGCTTATTTTCATGTTGCAATGTACCCATGTGAAGTAGACAGTACAGAGTTTTGTAGGTCAACATGGATCAGGTTTTCATGCATGAACTGGAGAAGGATGATCGTGTTGCTCTTAACACATAGTTATATTCAAGTTGTAATTAAAATATGCCTTGTATGCCTGTTTTTTCCTCTTAGGAAATTGAACTGTGATATGTTCCAGTGGAAGTGCTATGATGTAACATGTCTACACACTGAAAAACTCACTGTAGTTTTTCATTATCACGAGCACTGCAAGAGGTTGTCATTTATCTCTTTTTGTAAAGCACAGGCAGACTATTTCATCTTAAGAAGGAGGAATGTTCAAGAGAGCAACTAGTGGTATGTGGGTTTTTTGAAACTCTCTTCACAATGTTTTGGTGTGGAGATAACTTTCCTTCAATGGCTGAAATGCCTGGTACATGACAGGCCCTGGTGCCTGGTTTTTAAATCTGCTCTTACAATAAACTTGCAGAGGACACGCAGTGAGACAGCTTCTCAGTTCCATGTTCTTTGCTTAGCAAACAAACAGCTGCGCACACTTTTGCTATTTAAACAAGACAGCTTCATTTCAAATGCATGTACAATTCCCATTAAAGTCAAGGAGAGCAGGCCAAGTCTGAAAACACCTTTTTTCTTTTACTTTCCTTTGGCCTTCTGATAGAGACACCAGGAGAATGAACAGCATCTTTTGGGGAAATTCAGTCTTTCAGAGCATTTCAAAGGGAATAGTGAATAATGAACAAAGAGACAGGACTGTAAACAGGACATACAAGAGAAAGTAAAGAACGATAACGGGACAAAACCGTTACAGTGTTATCAGGGACTGGAGAATGAAGTGTGCTGCTAACACCCTCCTATGAAGTATGTATACCCTGATCATACCATACAGCCATAAATGCTGCTCTATCCAGCCCTGCCTGGAGCATGGGAGGCATTCTCCTCTTTCCCTCTCTTACAAGGCCAAGGTTTCTTGAGATTTCTCCTCTCTGTTGGCTCTTTCAACATTTTTTAATCAGTTTTAAAGTCTTCTAGGTGAAACATAGAGTAGAGCCGTATTCTAAAAAAAAAAAAGAAAGAATAATAATAACAAAAGACCTCATGTGATCTATCCCCATTCTTTAAGACAGGACAATCCTATCCATATCATTGGTGACCATTACCTGACTTTTTCTTAAAGGCCTCCACAGCTTCTCAAGGATTTCACTAATCTTTCTAATGTTAACTTTCTTAATATCTAATCTTCATGTTGCTGTAATTTTAAGTCCATTGCTCCTTATCCCACAGACCGTGGATATGAAAAACAGATTATTTTTATCATCTTTGCAGTACCCTTTCATGTTGTTGGTGATTTATCCATGCCCTCATTCTGTTTTCTTTAATCTAAGCAACCCCAATTCTCTCAGAGAATTGACATCCTGTGAACTATGTCCACATATATCTTGACACAATGCTTCTAAATCTTGACAGAGTATTCCAGGTGAATCTATACCAGCACTGTGTGGGAAAATTATTTCATGTGATTTTCTGGTTACAATATATCTCATATTAAATTTTCCAGGGTTTTGTAACAGCTTGGCATTGTTGATTTATGATGAGTTTGAGCTTTTATTGCTTTTTAAAGATGCTCCAATATTAGCAGCCTAAACACTTGAAAACAGACCTTGGCCATCAAAATTATTATGAAATAATAATGCAGGGAACTTTTGGAATAAATAGATGCTTATTTCTCATTCAGCATTGTATTCCTTAAAATCCATCTTTTTGAATATCTCATTTCCATCAGAGGTAAGAAACTCTATTATTTTGTAAATGTCTGCTGAAATTACCAAAGATTATCACCATTCTCAGAAGATGAGGGCTTCTAAGGGAGCACATAAAAAATCTTATAACTGGTAATAAAATGTTGTGAGATTTGATAGCACCAGGATTCAGGAGATCACCAACGAGAATAGGTTGCTAAAATCACCTCAGAGTGGTTTTACAAAGCACTAAATTAGTGAAAATTGATCATGATTTTATCTTGGGATCCAAAAATCAAATTTTCAGTTCCCAGTTTTTTTTTGGCTGTGACCTTGGCTGCGTGTTTCTACAATTGCTTCCCTTAGTTTAGTCTGAAAGAGTTCGTAGCTAAATAGACAGTCCCCTACTGTGAATTTATAGCATCCCATGCCATCGACCCCCATCTTATATTGCAATGTTAAAAACTGAAGGGACATACCTGAATATTGAAAAATGTTGATCATAACGTCTGTTGATTATCAGAGGAATAACAAAAAATAGGCTGCAGATTGAGAATAAAAATATACAATTTGTGCAGTGGTGAGAGCAATACAGATGGGAAAACTTTGGGAAAGAATTTGAAATACTGTGGTAGGAGGAGGTATCAAAGGAGAAGAGTGGAAAGGAATACATTTCCATTACCCAGCAGAAACTTCACCAAAATAGCCCCCACAAATCACACACACATTAATTCATATAGGTCTGGGCCAAGAGAGTGTGTCTAGACTTTAGCAAACACATTTTGTTCTGGTAAGGAGCTGTACAAAGTCATTTACTGCAGGACTGAGTATTTTACTCAACCAGCCCTTCTAATTGCAGAGAAATCTCAGTGCAGACAAGGTCTACTGAGTGGGGGAGAATCAGAGGTGCTATAATGTAAATAAACGAGAGGGAAAGGGAAGCTTTAAAAACAGAAGTCAAATTGCACCATCATAATTCTACTGCAAATAATTCAGAAGTACAGAAGTAGTTCTCTGCATATGAAAGACAGAAAAAAGATAGGAGCACCAGTATTGACCTACATGACAGGTAAACCTCAGCGTGATCCTCCTCATAGATGAAGAACACCAAGAGCCAGCTGGAACCAGGGCAGTCTCAGTCTGACGCCCAGAGCACAGGCTGTGGGACTTCACCACGTGCCTCCACCCCATGACTTCTGCTTCTGGCACAACCTGTCTCTCAGCCTGGTTTTGCTGTTTTTCTCTAGTTGCCTGCAGGGTCTTGGACTTTGTGTGTCCCCGATTTCCTCTGCCTTTGAGGGAGTCTCCCCAGTTCTGCACTCTTGAGTTAAAGCCAGTGAGACCCACCTGGTCTGGTTGTCAACCAGCACGAATCAGCAACAGTGTCCTAGCACAAGAGAATTTGGCACTAAGCGATTTTTTCCTGTAATAAAACTAGGTTTATAATATTCTGTGCTATACAAATATGCCGATTATCAACTTACAGTATTTTTCCACCGTAAACTACTTTCTTTTTGGATAAAAATATCAATCTGGCTTATTAAGTTACAATCAGAGTAGGTGTGTGTGGAGATGAAATGATTGCTCTTTACTTAGCAGTTCCTGTCCAGTGCAGTAGCTACAAAGCTGAAATGGTGGGTAATTGTGAAATGTCTGTACCTTTCCTGGGGGGTACTGTAAGCACCGCTTTCACTTGATGACAGGAATATTGACAGCTAGATCTCTATTTGTGTTTTTAAATGTACCATTTACGGACCATGGAATAATTACTTTTGAAAAAAAGAGAAAGAAATCATTGGGCAAAGGCTGAGTGTACTGGAAAGAAAAGTTATAACCTTAGAAAACAAATGAATATAAAAAATGTTGGTCCTAATGACTAACTAACATTTTTCTTGCTTTGGAGGAGCAGTTTGACTCCAGTCTTGAGGCTTGAAGAAAACAGCATCTGAATTTGAATTGAATGCTAATGATTTGGGGGGGGTGGGGTGTGGGAGTTGGCTCCAAATATGTTTATCATCTTCTATAATGGGTGTGGGTGCCCACACTATAAATACCTCTGTTAAAATTATGCGTTACATGGGAAAATTAAATTTATGTGTTAGTGCATGTTGATTTTCAGACCCAGGCCAGTGTCAGCACTGTTCCTCCTGATCCTCAGCGCTCTCTGTTGCACTGGGTCTCTGGTGTAGAATGTATTCATTATTGCTTCTGCAACATAATTTACATTTACTAATTTGCTACAGATTGACCTTTTAAGACAACAGAAGATAAATAACGGGCTCAGTGAATCCCTGGAGCACCTTCATGAAAGTTTGGCAAAATAGCCCTAATGATTCACACTTTTATAAGCCTTGGATTTGCATAGCATTAGAGATGATGCTGATGTCCAGTAAATGATGAGCACTAAGATATCTAACAACCAAACAGCTGAGAGGAGCACCGTTTCCCATGTGCCCATATCATATGCTTAGTGATAGTAACCATTTGCACGGAGGGGTGAGTACTTCTGAAATTCTTAGAATGAGATATTAAATAAAGGGAAACTGCCTGACTTTAGGAGCCTGCAGAGCTATATATAGCAGCACAAAGCTGGTCTATAATTCTAGTCAATGGCACGGCTCATTTCTAAAGTTGTGCTTTCCTGGATGCTTTGAATGAGAATGATGCCTCTAATAGCTATCTGACATGATAGTAAACGTCCACTTAAATCATAATTTAAGGATTTAGTACCTGGGTTTAGGAAAGTAAATCTCTCTCTGTATGAGAAAGGCCAAGTTGTGAAGGCATCTGGATCAAGCCCAAAACACTACCAAAGGGAAAAAAAAAAAATCACTGAGTGGTAAAAAGCTCTTTAAACAGTATGGATAATAACACATATATTCTTGTAATGAGGAAGGAGAATAAAATGTTAATTCACCCAAGATTTAATAGATGTATTAGTAGAATGAAGCAGATTCAAGAGCTCTGAGACTTGTTAAGGAAACCCTGATATGCCCTAGACAGATCTGGAAGAATTTCTCCTGAACCAGCTTTTGACTGCAACTCTGCCACGTGTATCAGAATAACGCACTGCTCTTGCCATGGCCCCAGCACCCTGTGCTCTGCCATGTGTCACAAGTGCTGTGTGAGGTATCACAAGGGTGGATGGTATGGGAGACACCCAAGAAATACCCTTATGGTATGGGAAGGTCTACGGGCATTTTCCGTACAGCTGAGAAAAGTTCTTGGGAGAAACAATCTTTAGCTAATGCTTGCATTTGACTCCCCTTCCCGTTAAATTGCTTTTGATAATGGGAGATACTGTGGGACAGCAAAAGTTAGCCAACATACATAGCAGTGTACCACCAACCATTGTATACCACTGATTACAGTGATAACGTGGAAATCACAGAGACATAAAATTCCTCCATGTTGAAACATGTGGGTTTTAAAAACAGGGTCAAGGCAGCCCCTAGACTCAAGCAGCCCAAGTGGCCACAAACGCACAGTACACTGCCTCGTGCATAAGATTACTTCTGTGTGGGTCAAAAGTGGTGGAAAACTGAGGCTGTGGGAAGAATTGTTATACTTGGAAAACACTCCAGAAAAGACCATCTATTTGAAATAAAAGGAAAAAAAGTAAATAGCTAAGGGAGGGGATAATGAATAAGTAGATTATGTAACTGAAAGATTTGCACTCAGAAAGCTAGCTGGTGCAATAATGGAGGAAATGGGTAAAGGGAGTTTTTGGAACCTGTTTTTCCTTTTTACTTTTCCCTTTTTCCTTTCCACTTCCTTTTCTCTACACTTTTCCTATTTTCACCATTCCCTCCCACCTTTTCCTTTTTTCCGCTTTTACCTCCCCTCCACGCCCCAATGGAATCTTCTGAGACCATTTTCCATTTTTAAGGCTAAGAAAATGAACTGGGCCCAAGAAAAAGCATCAGTGACAGAGAAAATATTATGAAGGAATAAGGTATGATGGAAGTCATTATGAAAGGTCAGGGAAATGGACCAGAAGAAACACCTGGATGCCACAAAACTCATGAAGAAAAAGAGGGCTGGAGGTTATAACACAATGGAGGAAAATGAATGAGATGATAAAAAGAGAAACGGAGGTAAAGATTTATGACAGATGGAGTTAATATCTATAAGGCACAGTGTACGTGACAGGTAGGCAGACATGGCATGCAAGACTTTCTCTTAGCTTCCTCCTGGAAGAGTAAATATACTGCTAAGAATATTAGTAGGTAATGTCAGGAATATTAAGAAACTAAGAAAAGTAGGACAGAATAATATATGGTATCAAACACTAAATTATGTATCTGGTCTCAAAATATTACCTGTTTCTTTCACCTTAATCATAGCTATTTGTGGGAATTAAACAATAGCCAGTATGAGTAAAATTTTCAGGATAGGATATGAAATAATCATGTTTTAATTTTGCTTGCAAAATGTTGTCTTTAAGCAAAAAAATCTCGGAGTAGAACTAGACAACGATGATTTTCTTCCTTTGTGAGAACATAGAGAGTAAAAAAGAATTCCACCTCAAAAGAGACTGAAAAATCATAATCCTGAAAATATCAATAAACAGATGAAACCAAATTCAAAACAGTGGAAATGGTATGATAATGTCAATAAATAACATTTTGATGTTTAACTTTTAACTAATTTTTAAATAAATTTCAGAACAAAAAGATATTGATAATGATAAAAAAAACCCTTTGTGCTTTGAAAACATTGAGAGAACCCGGTCAGGCACCTCCAGAACTTGCTCAGTCATTCAAACCGATCAGTGAACCCCACTGCTTGCTGAACAACTTGGACTGATTCACAGTTCCCAACTGATGTTTTTTTGGCTGCAGTTTTTCTAGGCATATAATCCTTTCCGTTCAGCTGCTCTCATCTCCAAAGAGGAGAGCAGGCTGAAACCTCTCTTTTTCTGCTTTGCTTTCAGTCCTTAAGAAACTATCTTGGATTTTTCATTCAAGGAAAAAAATCCCTCTGAAGAGTTTCATTGAGTTTTGGCTTTTCTGTTGTTCCCAGGGCTGGGAAGCCTCTGCTCTGCAGCCTGTGGCAGATGAGATCTCCTCTGCTTCTCACTGTCCTACCCACTCTGGCTGCCTAATATATTTACACTGAAATTCTGGCACTTGTCTGCCATTCAGATATCTGACCTTTTTTCTTCAGCTCATCTTAATGTACCTGCATTGGGAAAAGCCCTGGGGACACACACATGCACAGAGTTATAAAAAATAATGAAGTTAGGTTTTTTTGGTATAATTCATTCTCCTCAAAGAACTACTTTACAGCAGAAGAGCCTTTCCCACTTCAATAGTTTCTGTGCTCTAGAACTTTGGGGTGCGGTATGGCAGCAAACCTTTCCAGGACAAGGCTTCCTTTTGTGTTTGTTGAATATCCAGCACAACAGAGCCTGAGCCTTTACTGTGGCATTTAGGTGCTGCTTTAATACTGCTAAAAACAAGAGAGAATAAGAAACAGGTAAAATGGCACACAGCAATTTGCTGAAGCAGATTTCTAAATTCCTTTTATATTACCTGTACTAACATCCTCCATATTTATTACTAACCTTTTCCACTTAGCTCTGCAATCATTAGTCTGTCTAGCTGGTATTTATAATGGTGGCACAGACTCTGGTGCACCAAACGCATTAAAACTTTCAGAGACACTTCTAACCAACAGCTAAACGTGAGCAGGAAAAGCTGACCAAGCACATGAAAGGTTTCTATAATTGCTATAATTATGTAAAAGCTTTAGAATAAAAAAAAATCATTCCTTCCTGCCCCCCGTTTTACCTTTGAAAATTCATTGTCAAGGAAAATGAAAAGGAATTGTTCAATAGCGGGGTCGCTCTCCTCAGACTTTGATGCTTTTGATTGGAAATTAAAGTCATAGTGATTACAAAGTGGATACAGTACCTAATTATAACGTTGGTTCTTGTGGTAATACATAATAATAATGTACCTCATTTATATCACTTCTTTTGTGGTATAGGATTACAGGAGCTAGGGAAACACAGCCTAGTTATAACTCTTTAAAAGTTACTGCTGGAATAAAGCTAGATAAAACCGAAATCCTTTCACAGCACTGAAATAAAAGCTTTGTGAAGATGTGGGAGAGGGGAAGGACCCTTTAAGAACCTTTTTTAACTACAGAGCATTTTGGGGCTTTGAAGGTCACAAATAAAGATGTTTGCAGAAGCAAAATATAAGGAGGTCCTGCTCTGCGGGGATGTAGCCCCCAGGGACAACAGCCCCTCGCCGTTCAGCCTCAGCAGGCAAACTGGGATGTGAGAGACCATTAATTCATCGCAATATGTGGAACTTAAGTCCATTTTTCACTTTCTGATATTAAAATTCATGTCACACATGCTGCCGGAGAATTTCAGGCTTGAAAACATGTTTTTGTCCTACGCTTTTGACCTGCCCATAGTCATGGAGATGAAACTCCATCTGCAACAGTGAGGGGCAGGAGACTGCATTGTTTTAAGGACTCCTCTTGGAGGAGCGTTGGTGTAGGTTGAGCTTTCCCAGCATAACAAGAGATAAGCTCTGTTGGCTGTTCCAGCCAGAAACACATCTTGGTGCAGACTTCATTTTGTTGAATGGGAAAACACCCAGCACCACAGCCTGAGCCGTGCAACATCGTTCTGTTCTGCTTACACAGCAGGAATCAAGGGTGAGAGGGGCAGAATTTCAGTATTCTAATGTCTTTGGTTGTCAAAAACATGGCAAAGAGTCTTCAAGGATTTACAAAGGCCTAAGGGAGCAGGTGGTCTGCTCCCTAGTGAAACAAATAATTAGTTGTTTAAACTCTGTCTCCGTCTTGAGAAGAAATCTGCAAATTCCACCTATGTGCTTAGATAGCAAAAAAAATATTGAAAATCCATTCCTAGTGTGTTCATACTACAGCTATGGATCAATTAAACGTAGTTAAATTCTGTAGAAATGGCCAAATTTTCCTCTCAGAGGGGTCAGGATCAATTTAAGTTTCAGAGATGTTCTCAGTTTATGTGGGCAGGAGAGAAAGCAGAATTTCACCAATATTGGGTCATACGTACATCAAGCAAATAGAGCAAATCAGATAGAAGGAGAAGAAACCTAATATGAAATAGATATTAAGAAATATTTAAACAAAATATATCCACAATGCTATAGACAGGAGGCTTCTGAAAAATGTTCGAAAATATGGGAACCAACTTCATTGCTATTTAACAAGTCATCACCAGAAGAGCCTGCTGGGACAACAGGCATTTTTCATGTTGCTTAATACCTAGTAGTTCCTGGGTTATAATGTTGAGTACAGAGTGAGTTTAGCAATTATTTTTTAAAGGGATGCCACTGGTGTGACTGTCAGCAGTAGGGTGACCGCACAAAACTGGGAGGCATTTTGAATCCGTGGACCTGCAGAAGTAGTAGCTCTGTTTGTGTGTGTAGTCTTTGCCTCGAACTTCTCTCTTCTGAGAAGTGATCTGTTGTTAAGACGATTAGCCTGCCTCTTCAAGCCAGGCAGAGAAACCCTGGTGATTTCACTGCCTTAGAAATCTCCTTTAGCCATAGGGAAGTGTAGTAGCAACACGGCAACGAGATGGTTGCAAATGGAATGTAACCAAGTGACACGACTAATGATGCAGAGCATGTCTGTGGCCACAAGGCCATCTTTTAAAAAATGATTAGCTACTCTGTTCTATTCTATTTGTTTCTTACATTGCAGCTGTCAACTTTGCATCAGAGCCCTAGTGATTTCCATGACAGATAATCTGTGCAACACCAAGAGACTTGCTTTTTATACTGTCTTTAATGCATTCTTGCACATTTTTATTCTGTCTCCAGGGTAGTATATTTGTCAGCTTTATCCTGCAATCATTCAGTAGGTAATTATTACCCTAGAACAATGAACAACTCATCCAGCAACACTCAGAAGTTTGCTGATGGTAACAGAGTTTTGTTAGCCTTTATTGTGCTTACCTGAAGGTGCCTACTGAGCCTCGGAGCTGTGGTGCTTTTTGATGCCTTATAATTATAATGGCATGTGAGAGAACAAAAAATATTCCTCCTCTGGACAATTTTTTTTAAAAAACCTTTAATAGAATAGGTATATTGATTACAGCTTTTTCCAGCTTTCAGAAGGAACTATTTATTGCTCCATGAGTTGAGTGATCTCAGCTGACCTGCCGAGTCAAAAGCTTTCATGTAGTCGATAGAATATATCTAATGTCTCTGGTTTGGGTCTTCTGTCAATTCTATAATTGTCTTTCAGCTGAAAGATTCCATCCTATATTGCTTAACCCAGTGTGTTCCGGTACCATTTCACTAGCCAGGATTGGTCTTTTCTCCCAAACCATAGCGATACTTTGCTTGAAGGATAAAAAAATGGGACTTTTGGGGTTAATGGTAAATGAGCAACTTCTGCTAGCTTTTTTGTCCATTGCCTGCTTTCACAAACAGACCAACAAGCCTTATTAAAAATATTAAGATGGTCAATGATCATTTTGTCTGGTCATATTGTCTCATTGGCCTGCCTACGGGTCATGTCATCTTGATGATAAAGTTCCTTCTTTTAAAGCGGTTTCTTTTAGAGAAATTTAGTTTGGGAACTGTGATAGCTGCCTAGCTGTAATTCCGAATTTTTTACACGATTTCAAGGCAGAAACACCATTTTCCTTATTACACAGTTCTTCAGCTCTGCACACTCTTGGCATGTTCAGCCAGAACCTGCATGGGTGAGACTGGCATCCTTCTGGACTATTATTGTCAATGATAAATTTAAGTGTCTCAGCCTTCCCCCTGTCTGGCAAATTAAAAAAAAAAAATTGTTCAATTTGCATTTATGAAAGAAAAGGTTCAGAGGTAACCTGATTGCAGTCTGTAAGCACTTTGACAGGGAGAAAGCTGATGAAAGTATAGGAACCTTGAATTGATCAGAAAAGGGCATTAAATGGTTGAAAGATAAAAACATTTAGGCTACAAAATGAAGGGCACAATTTCCACAGTGGTGATGATGAGCAACTGTGGGAATACATTCATTACCAGTATACTCTCCATACATGACATATCAAAATATTTTTTTTTTAAGAACGTAGTACATGTCAGACATGTGGATACAGAGCAAAGATCACTGCAAATTCCACGTCTCGAGTTGCTCAGGAGACTAAAATGTGTACATGAATATCTTTAAAGGCTGAAGAGCCTTTCATCAGTTTTCATCATTATAACCTGCTGTTCAGTTTCATACATAACCTTTGAGAAAAGAAATGACAACCAAACCAAGCCCCAAACAGAATTATGGTACAGACTCAACTGCTTCCTTTGAATGGGTTGTTCCATTCCAGAAATCAGCATTGGCAGTGTTCATTTCTGCATCAGTGGAAGATTTAGATCCGCTTTTTTGTGCCTCTTCGTGAATAAGAAAATTACACTTTATGCATCTATTAACTTAAATTTTCATTACTTAATATTAAGCATTTCTTTTGTTGAATGTCATAACATTTCATATTTAACACTGTTCAGTTTGTAATTTTGTTTAAATATCCTGGCTGCTAGCAACAATATTTAAAAATACTTACTACATTTACAATTACTAAACTTAATCAATCATCTAAAAATATTGGAGATATTTAGCTTTTCATTAATGGATTGTAGTTGGGATTGATGTTACTTTCATTCAATACTTCAAATGTTCTGAGGCACGTCTGCTGTAAATCTTGTATGATCCAGAGATGTCACTGTATCAACTTTAGTAGTTTGTTTTGGAACAATGGTATGGGTTTGAAGTGAATTCCTTGAATACCACTATTGTGCACTGATTCTGTTTGCAGAATGGTTTTGGTTCATGCAAACTTGTTTCACAGAATCACAGAATTGCAGAATGGTAGGGGTTTGGAGGGACCTCTGGAGATCATCTAGTCCAATCCCTCTGCCAAAGCAGGTTCACCCAGAGCAGGTTGCACAGAAAGGCATGCAGGCAGGTTTTGGATATCTCCAGAGAAAGAGATTCTACAACTTCTCTGGGCAGCCTGTTCCAGTGCTCTGTCACTCTCAAAGTAAAGAAGTTGTTCCTCATGTTGAAATGGAATTTCCTGCATTGCAGTTTGTGCCCATTGCCCTTTGTCCTGTCACTGGGCATCGCTGAAAAGAGCCTGGCCCCATCCTCTTGACACCTGCCCTTTAGCATTGATGAGATCCCCTCTCAGTCTTCTCTTCTCCAGGCTAAACAGACCTGGGTCTCTTGGCCTTTCCTCATAAGAGAGGTGCTCTATTCCTTTGATCATCTTTGTAGCCTCTGCTGGACTCTCTCCAGTAGTTCTCTGTCTTGAACTGGGGAGCTGAGAACTGGAGACAGTACTCCAGATGTGGCCTCACCAGGGCAGAGTAGAGGTGGAGGAAAATCTCCCCCGACCTGCTGGCCATGCTCTTCTTAATGCACTCCAGGATACCATTGGCCTTCTTGGCCACAAGGGCACATTGCTGGCTCATAGTTAACTTGTTATCCACCAGTACTACCAGGTCCCTCTCTGCAGAGCTGCTTTCCAGCAGGTCAACCTGCACCGGTGCATGGTGTTATTCCTCCCCAGGTGCAGGACCCTACACTTGCCCTTGTTGAACTTCATCATGTTCCTCTCCGCCCAACTCTCCAGCCTGTCCAGGTCTCGCTGTCTGGTGGCACAGCCTTCTGGTGTGACAGCCACTCCTCCCAGTTTTGTGTCATGAGCAAACTTGCTGAGGGTGCACTCTGTCCCCTCATCCAGGTCTTTGATGAAATGTTGAACAAGACCGGGCCCAGCACAAACCTGAATCCTAGTCCCATATCTTTTCGTCAGATATCACCTAATGTGCTCCAACCCCAGTGGGGACAGAAAGACCAAAATGAGGCCAAAAATGCACAGTCTGGATGCAGGGCCAGTTGCTCTTGATTTAAATTACTTGTCTGATTATTGTATTGTAGACTTGCTTCTTATTCCATTCCTGTCAGCGAGAGCATTAACCTCAGCGTTTAAAAGCTGCTTTCTGCACCCTCTTGCAGAAAACACAAATTGCCTAATTTTAAACAAGAAAGAGCACTTCTGACTGAGGACATCTTGGTTTCCATAACCCAAACTTAGGTAGAGTTGATTCTGACAATTTATTCTTTAAATTCAGGTAGGAGCTGAGCTGATGACAGAAAGAGACATAAAAGGCAAGTTCTACACTTTTAAGAAAACTTTGTTAAACCAATTTTAATTTAAAATCAGTTGAAGTTTCACAAAAAGAATTCTACACTTAGAATAATCTGAAATTCTCTTCTTTTCAGCGTTCAAATTACAGACTGCATTTTCTTTGTCCTAATATACATCATCTGTCAAGATAGCAGCTTTCAATTTGATTGTTAATTATTCTTCTTTATACATACGACATTTGAGCCATTTTAGAGCTTTATTCCTTTTTGTAATTAGATGTGGTGATTATAATGTCTTTAATATGCTGTTCAAATATTCTTTTAACAGTGCTTGGCTTTACATATCCATTCTTGCCTCTGAGTAATTGGCAAGTTCTCTCGCTCTCCATTGAACACCTCTAGGTATGTCCCTGTTGTTTTTCCATTCAAGTATCTCAGACTGTTCACTGATGTAGTTGATGCCTTCTTATCAAGTCTCAGCAGACAGGCACATGTTGAGTTTCTGCTAACTATTCCTTCCTAGCATTTTCGTTTGGGGTTCTTTTCTTTCCATTTCTGAGCTTTCTTGTATGCTCTATTGACTCAACCGAAATTCAAGTTTTCGTTTAAGCTACCTATTTTTTTAATTATAGTTTCTCTCCAAGAACGTTTTTAGTTTTTTCTTTCCAGTAATCTGTCATTTCATTTTATGTCATCTTCTATTTTTAAAAGACTGATGGTTTCTTATGGTAACTATAAAAATTATGTGATACGCTTGAGTTCATGACAACAGGCTCATATTTAGAGTGAAGTATGTTGGTTTTCTACTTCCTCAGTAATATATGCAATTAATCTGATACCTACAGTGAGATCAATCTTACTGCAGGTCTACGCAAACTATTTGCACTGCTACCGACACGACCTCCATCAGTTTAATGTCTAATTATACTATTCTTGATTCCTCTCTCTTCAGATAATAGATAGTTCTTGATCTAGAGAGACACTGTTCTTTTAATCTTAAGACTAGTTGTGATCTCAACCCCCAAACCCTGTATCGAAGCACCTGTGAACATAGGGGCCAAACCCAGCTATCACTTTCCCATTTTGCCTTTTTTCTTCTATGCTCCTTTCATTAGAATTGTAGTCACTTCAGAAGACTTGAAATTCAAACAGGATTTATATCTCAAAGCTTTCCTCCTTTTGAGCCAAAACCTCACTTCACCATATCTACAAGCTCATTATCATTAGGAGTAGTTCTATTTGTGGGGTTTTTGTGTGTGATTTTTAAACAAAGGATACACCTTAGACAAAATATTTGTTTTGACAACAGAAAATCTGAAAACCTGAATGTACCACTGTAAGGATTTTAACTCATGAATCATCACTAAAGGGAAACATTCACTTCCTACTGTTCCAGTTCTTTGAACAATCTGCAGGTTTCAAATCGTACACTTTATTAAGTATTGTCTTTGCCACAAATATATTTGGCTTTTTTTGCTCTCTATGCCTTTCAAATACAAGAGAACAAAACATAAAAATATTTTTAAAACCACCTACAGTGTACGCCATAGTTTTTACTTTCTTCTCCTTTATCACAAGTATTTGAATAATCACTGTGGAACACCACAAGCTAGAAAGGCTTTCATTTTCTCAGTTTTACTCTACATCCTTTAAAATAAAGCTGGTGTGAAACATCATGAGTCACCGTGGTCTTTGACCCTGAGGTCTGCTGCAAATACTGGTCTCTGGCTGGCGTTTAACATCTTGGCTATAATTTCAAAAGCCGTAAATTGTCAGAGTAGAGCTAACAGGTAGAGTATATGTTTCACTGTGAAAGTGAAATGGGCAATACAATGCTTTTCTTTAAAGATTTCAGATCTATTACATTTCCTGTCCCAAACTTTCAAGTCGAGATAGTTCAAATCGTTTGCCTCCTGAGCATGTTGCAGATTACCATTACTTAATCACAGAGGATATATTTTCTCTTAGCAACTAACTGTAGAATTATCTGTAGGTGCTGATCTGCTGAGCAAATATTTCCAATATTATGTTGAAATAGCTGGCATTGTGTTAAATAACTAAAGATGTCAAGGTGTCTAGGCTAAGCAACCTTTTACAATTCAAAATAGCTTCAAGAAAGGGAGAGTGACTAAGATTTTCAAGAAGGTCATGATGATTTGGGGTGCTGCTTTTTTCTGGAGTCTGTCTTGAGGATTTTTTTAAAGTCCCTGATTTTCTGAAACTTTGATGAGACATTATCTGGAAAGCATTCTCCCCGTAAATGTTTCAAAGATTGGTATTCAAAACTTCAGAGCACTTTAAGGTCAGTTTTGAAAACTTATTATGACATTTTCTCAAATTAGTACTCGCTTGGCTGTGCTCTGGCAAAGAAAGCTTTCCCAGGTCTTTTTAGTCTTCAATCCTTCACTAGCTTGTAGGAGTGCAAACAGGGATTCACCAAAATGTTTCTGTCACTTTCTGATCAAACATAAAGAAATGATCGGTGCTCAAAGGGAGCACTGGTATATACCACGAAATACACGGTATTAATGTTTCATTCTCTTTCAGTCAGATAACCGGGGAAATCTGCCTTTCCATAGAAGGCAGTTTAGCAAACGGCAATCTTCATCGCATCATACAAACAATTGAAAAACATTAGAGAAAACCGCTACTAATTGGATCTATATAATCCAATTTCTCTCTCCTTAATTAGAAAGCAAACTAGATACAAATTCTTTATATCTTCTTCCATGCAATCCTACCTTTTTTATTCAATCTTATACAATATTAATCAGCAATACTTGATATTTCTATGGAGTCTTTCAGTAAGATTGCTAAATGCGAAGTGTAATCTTTCGTGTAAAATGGAAAGAAATAGGTATAATTAAAAATGTTTTTTTCCCCACTATAAAAAATAGTCATTTTTATGTTTTAAAAGGTGTCTACAATATTTCATGAAAATACATATTATATGCTGTTAGTTATTTCTGTCCTTCAATCTATGCTTCGATTAAAATGTGGTTTTGGTTAATATGACCATGTGTGGTCACTCTGCAATTCTGCTGTAACTATTTAGCAGCCACAAAATAATAAAATACAAATGCCACTGAGGCTATGCTGACAAAATAAAGCTCTCTTCAGAGTTATGAAATCTAATGTTAATGATGAAAGTAATGGAAGAATTTAAAGAGATCTTACAGTTTATTTTTAGGGCATAAACAAATCTATGTGGACAGAGGATTTTGTAGCTTTCTGCTATTGATTTTTTTAAACTTCCTTAAAATACCTGCGTGACTCACTCTAGTGCTTACTATCTTCTGTATAAGTTTTCTTGGCGGATCATTTAAACTTCAAACTTGTTGAAGTAAGAAGTTTACAACCTAGAGCTGCAAATCTAGTAAGAGACACTGAAGTTTTGGCTTGCATTGTGCAAACATGCACTTTTTCAGAGGTACGTAAACCAGCAAGTTATAAGTACAATAATTTTTCTTACATCATTCCTCTCGTGGATTTGTTATTTCAGTTAGGCCATTTCATATTTTATTTTGAAGATAGGGAGATATGCCTATTCCACTGTGATCCATTAAGACTTAGTGCCAGTTGAACTGCTAAGAAACTTCCCTTTCTATCTGGAAAAAAAGTCTTGTTCTTTCTCTTTGTTTCTCTCGTCCCTTTCCTTCTCCCTTGGTCTCTTTCCCACCTTGCACTTGACTTGCCCATTGTTTCAGGTGAATGCAGCTGTTGTTTTTACTTTCTTTTTCTGCTTCCCACACTTTCGAACCACTGGTCTGTTGGAAAGAAATTTTCTGAAAATCAAAGGTTGTCGTGAGGCTTCTGCCTGCAGGTAAGCCAGGCCTCTTTTTCCAGCTATCCTCTAAGCCATCCACTGCTTCCTGGCTTCATTTCTGACAATTCAGAATTGTTTTTTGCAAAATCATTGCAAAAAATAATATATTTGTATTAACAGCAGCTTCATCAGACATCATAATTCTTTCTCTTCTCACATGGCTCTGCAACACTGTATTTTAATAACTGTCCTTTTGGAACCTTTTTCTTATCTTCACATAGCTTTCTTCCTTCCATCTTTCATTACAGTGCCCCTTCATCATGAAGAAGTTTGCTTCATTTCTAGTTATTTGATATGCCTAGCATTTATTTTGTGCTTTAAAGGATAGCTAGGTTTCTTGTTACTGAGGGGACATGACCACAAGGCATGCCAACACAGCATGCTCCACGTTTGGTTTGTTACTGGGTCTGTGAGTTTCTGAAATCTTTTGAAACCTAGCAGAACTCTATTAACTTCACTTTTACATTAAAATTTTTTATATTCATAGAACAAATACTTCAAACAAAACCATTTATCATTTTGTTTTTCTTAAAGAAGCAATTTTTTTATATGAACAACCGTAGGTCTACCATTGTCTTTAAATCAACAGGGATTACTTTGCAGGCTTACATACTGAAAGAAGAATACAATAAAAACACTGCTGGGATGAAAAAAGAAGGAAAGGCATCCAACTGTATTGAATTGCTACAATAAATCTTACAACCAAAATAAATAAATCATGAAATCTAGAATATGGGATTTTTAGGTAGAACTTAATTAATGCACTGCATTACACAAAATTTTTCAAGACTATTTCCTTAGCAAGGGGGTACTTTAATAAATAAAGCCAACATCCATTCTTAATATTTCATATCAAGAGTTATTACAGATATTTCAGATGCTAAACCTGTAATGGTTGGATATTCTTTATTGCCAACTTTCTTCTGTATAAATAACCTGCTGCCAAGAAGCTAGAATTTCTTGGTGCCAAGTGATTTGATTTAATGGGCAGATAATCATCTGTTGATTCTTCCTAATCTAAACAGGGTGTTTTGAATAAAAGATAGAATATGGGAGGTAGGTGGTAAAGCACACGAAGCACATGATGTTTTCACAAAATGGCAAAAATTGAAAATCTAAATCAGTGACTGAAGGGTAGGTTTTCAAAAGGCCATTTTAAGCCAGAGTTTTGAAAGATTAACTCTCACTTTGGGGCCAAACATCATCTATAAACAAATTACTTTAGTTATATTTTGTATCTGCAGTGAATTTTAAAAATGATTTTAACAACTTGTTGCTCTTTTAAACAATTATATAGCCAACAATAAACAAAAATGCATTTCTTGTCATTTTGGTAGCTGGCCAATTTAACAATTCTTTTAGTGGTACTGAGTTCAGTTGTACTGACTTCAGTTAATAGACAATTCTATCAAGACAAACTTATCACAAAGCATTTCTATTATAAGAAATATTTCAGCATCCAGATTCTCCAGAAATGGGCACCTTAATAAATTTGGCCACCACTTCTGCTTAATGTGGATATATTAATGCTACCCCAGTTTTGATAAGGTTCAGGAGAAACGGGAAACATAACCCCCATTTTTAAAAAGGGAAAAAAGGAAGACTCAAGGAAATACAGGCCAGTCAGTCTCACCTCTGTGACCTCCCAAGATCATGGAGCAGATCCTCCTGGAAACCATGCTACGGCACATGGAAGATAAGGAGGTGATTGGTGACAGCCAACATGGCTTCACAAAGGACAAATCATGCCTGAAAACATTAGTGGCCTTCTACAATGGTGTCACAGCACTGGTGGATAAGAGAAAAGCAGCTAACATCATCTACCTGGGCTTGTGCAAAGTATTTGACACTGTCCCACACAATATCCTTGTCTCTAAATTGGTGAGACATGGACAGATGGACAGATGGATTTGACACATGGATTTGATGGATGGACCACTCAGTGGATAAGGAATGGGCTGGATGGTCACACTCAAAGAGTTGTGGTCTACAGCTCGATATCCAAGCGGATACCAGTGATTAGTGACGTTCCTCAGGGATAAGTATTGGGACTGGTGCTGTTTAGCATCTTTGTCTGTGACACAGACAGTGGGACTGAGAGCACCCTCAGCAAGTTTGCCATTGACACCAAGCTCTGTGGTGCAGTTGGCATGCTGGAGGGAAGGGATACCATCCAGAGAGACCTGGAGATGCTTGAAAGGTAGGCCTGTGCGACCTCATGAAGTTCAACCAGGCCAAGTGCAAGGTCCTGTGCACGGATCAGGGAAATCCCAAGCACAAATACTGGGTGAGCAGAGAATGAATTGAGAGTATTCCTAAGGAAAAGGACTGGGGGTGTTGGTTGATGAGAAGTTCAACATGAGCCAGCAATGTATGCTTGCAGCCAAGAAAGCCAACCACATCCTGGGCTGCATGAAAAGAATTGTGACCAGCAGGTCGGGGGAGTTGATTCTACCTCTCTACTGTGCTCCTGTGAGACCCCACCTGGAGTACTGCATCCAGCTCTGGGGCCCCCAACATAAGAAGGACATGGACCTGTTGGAGCAGGTCCAGAGGAAGGCCATGAAGATGATCAGAGGGCTGGAGGACCTCTCCTGTGAAGACAGGCTGAAAGAGTTGGGATTGTTCAGCCCGGAGAGGAGAAGGCTTCAGGGAGACCTTATTGTAGCCTTCTAGTACTTAAAGGTGGCCTACAGGAAAGATGGGAAGGTGCTCTTTATCAGGGAGTGTAGTGATAAGACAAGGGGTGATGGTTTTAAACTGAAAGAGGGGAGATTTAGATTAGATATCAGGAAGAAATTCTGTATTGTGAGGGTGGTGAGACACTGGAACAGGTTGCCGAGGGAAGCTGTGGATGCCCCATCCCTGGAGGTGTTCAAGGCCAGGCTGGATGGGGCTTTGAGCAACCTGGTCTAGTGGAAGGTGTCCCTGACTGGCATGGGGGGTTGGAGATAGATCTTTAAGATCCCTTTGAACCCAAACCCTTCTATAATTCTACGATTCTGTGAAAGTTCTCAGAAACTTTTAGATGCGTGATCTTTTTCCAAATAAACATATCTTAGTCTGTTAGACACCAAAGTCATAAAGTGTGGATGAGAAATTTTGTTCACATTGTATTTGTTCAAATATGGGGACTATATAAACTGTGCTGAAGAGCCTCAAGGAAGGAGATGGTATTTCTTCCACCAGTCTTCAGCTTATTTAATTTAACATTTAACTTCAGATTGTGAGATAGAAGTGGGTGGTGTTGGGAAGCATTCAGGATCCAGATGGATGCCTAGTGGAACCACTCTAGTCAATAATAAACTTAGTAAAAAAGATTTTCTATCAACTTGCAAACTCTTCTGTTTCCAGTCAAGCATAGAAAGAGGAGAAGCAGCCTGGTGGCACATACATATTCTGATTCAAGTCACCAGCTGAAGATACCAAGCTATATTTGATTCCTCTGAAGCTTAAATAGCGTTTACACTTAAAATGTCTAGAGAGTTTATTTCTGGAAATGATGTAAGTCAGTGGAAGCTGGAAGAGTTTGACTGCAATATTGATACATTTGAGTAAATTTGTACCAGTGGAGGAAGCAAATGTCGCTGTTTGAAGGACTTAATTTCTTGGAAGAAGCAAGCCATGAGACAAATCCTCCGGTAACATGGGCGATGTATTCTATTTGCCTTGTACAAAGGTAACTTAATAATATTGTACAAAAAAGCCTTGTGCAGCCATGATGTCTATGTGAGTTCCAATTCTAAATACTAAGAGGGGCTTGCATAGTGCAGGTGACAGGTTTCATCATACAGGGGTACGAAGGAGTACTTACCAGTGAGTTGTGTTCATCAGCAGTATAGTGTCCACTTGGGACACTAATGACTATGATTCTCAGCCATATATCATCTTATTTATCCTTACTCCCTGCTTACTGTATGGTATTGATATCATTGAAATTTTGCATTAACTGTAATTTCAATGGCATTTATAACAAACGGGTGTCAAACACTGTGCATCTTTTGTATGTGAATAAAGTAGAGTATTTTTGACTCCTTGAGGGATTGCAATTATACAGTGCATCCAAACTTTTTATTAACAATTTGATCATTTCCCCAGGGCTTTCTCTTTTTTTCTTCTTGTTCTTTTTCATAATTAAATATGATCCCAAGAAATAAACTCAGGTTATTGTTGACACATTCAAAAAGTTATGGGTCATTCTTTGCAGCAGATGGTTGCTGTTTTCTTAAAGATGTCATGTTCTGGGTGAGCTTTATGCATGGTATTTTGATAAATAATATCACATTTTATTAATTATTTCCATGAGCACATTGTTTCTGGAAGGGCAGGTATGTGGTTTGAGGCTTTGCATGGTAATTAACATTGTGGTAGTGCAGTCTTTGCTCTTGTGTTTGAAAATGTCTTCCCCTTCCCTTAATTCCACATAATACCCTGGGCCATTGCTATAATATGCCTGCAGATTTGCTGTCATCCCTAGGAGATACATAGACAGAAAAATAAATAGTTCTTTTAGTTTCTCCATTTAGGATTCATCAGGCCTCTATTGATCTTTGTTATTTCCCTCAAAGGATTTTCTGAAGAGGCATATTAACTGTATAATAAATATTAAAGGCACTTTAACTTCTGGCAATGAAAGCTTTCCTATTTTAGGGTCTCTTCCGTATGCAGAAAGTGTACGTAATCACTGAAGTAACTACACTTACACACCCATGTCCCCTCCTTGAATGGATCCTGCCTTGGTGGATCCCGACCGCTGTGAGAACACAGATGGGAATCGGTGGAATTACAAAGAGGTCAGGAAGGTTGAACATGCTCAGACACTTTTTTTATTTTCCATTATAGTACAAAGCTTATCTAATATGAATGCAAACAACTGTGTTTCCTCACACTCTGGGGCTGGGTTGCTCCTGGGAGACATCAGAAGAAAGAAATTGTATGCTAGTCGTATGATCCCCAATGGAGCCCCACTGCACTAGATGCTCACGCAGTGAGGAGATACACTCTTGCCCAAAGAGTCCATAAACTAAGTTCTGCATTTCTTTTTTATCACAGATGGTCTCCCAGAACTCAGGATTCTCCTAGACCTGTAAGGAAAGCCCTGTAATTTCTTGACTAGGACGTTTTTTCTGAAATTGTCCCCGTGCATCAGCCAAAGGAAGCAATGCAGTATTGTTGTAAAGGTGTGTCAGAGGAGAATACTTACAGTTCAGGGTCAAAGAGTACAGGTTACTGCAGGCCCTAATGTTCAACTTGGCCATGCCTGAATACAAGCATGCGGACAACTACATTTGTGCTTTCCTATCACCACAGCCACAATGAATGCTGCGACAGTAGGCATGAGTATCCTCAAAGTCTTTCTGGCTGACATTTCCAGGGTAAGGCAAACCATATGTCTGCATTGCCTGTTGGCATACAGCCTTCTTCAGTACTCAAACAGCAGAAGGGATAAGAAGTTAGTCTCAAATGGTTAGAAAATAATTCTTTTTGCAGAAAAAAAGCTCCTGGAGATTGCAAATGTGCCAGCCTCAGATCCTTGCCTACCTTCTGCATCCACCCACAACAAGTGCAGTAAAGTAGGTGCTAAGCACGGTAGAGCAGGCATGACCAACCATCTTGACTCTGCAAGTCACAGTTGTATATTCATTGGAAATACACCACATAACTCAGAGAAACAAGGGAAAAGAGACTTCCTGAAACAGTCGCTAGTAATAGAGCTCACAGACCCCTGCTTTGGGGTTTTCATTTGTGTTACAAGGTGACCCTGCAGTGCTGGTCACAACCAGCTGGTCACCTTCCACAGCTGGATTCCACAGCAGGCTACCTGGCCAGCCCCTGCATCAGCACGGGCTCCGCACCTCTCACTAGCTGGACCGGCCATCCCACTTTAAGTCAGGGGCAGACAAGTGAGCCGGCCAGCTATATGTTTATAAGGTATCCACACTTAAAGAACTGGGATAACAATTTTACCTCCCCCACTTTTTTGCCCTTTTGCTCTACCAGAGAAAAAAAATGGTGATATGGTACAGGGGAGGAGAGAGACTGTGTTAGCTATGATTAATATAATGTGCTTGTTATAATGATCATAAAAGCTAGCTTATAGTGGAGCAGAATGTAAGTAAATAAGTACTGTAAAATATGACCAAGTTTACAACATAGAGTGGATTTCTATTTTCATATTTGCACAGTCTGGCCTCCATACACAGTCGCAGTTTCTTGACTACTCCCTTCAAATCAAGACAAATGCAAAATAACAGCCATGTTAATTATTTTTTGTCATATAGGATAAATCTTCACTTGTTGGGAACATCTCTCAGCAGTGATTCATTTTGAAGTACACCAGAGTTGCTTTTTGAAGGAGTCTGCTCGGATTCCTCAGAGGAGTAATGTTTTGATAAAGAGTCCTGTTCATTAAGATGAGTTCATCAAGTTATATCAAGTGTGTCAATCCAGACAGCAAGGGCTATTCTCTGTTCGACATTGCTTTACTTGTTTCGTTTCTCCAGCTCTCAGCCTGTTAAAGACTGTCTTTACACTAATATTAAAGCCTGTGGAATAACACCTGGTTGAAAAAAAAATATGTACCTCCCATGATACAAGCTAGCTGGGAATAAGTTTCTGAATTACCTATGTATAGAATCAGAACAGCAAAATTCATTGATTTTATACAATGCAAGCACTTAAAACTTTTTTTTTTTCTCTATGAAAACGTTAGGATGGGTCTGAACTACAGATTTGGTGGTCATTTCAATTATTCATAGTAGCTGAATAGCTTTTGTAGGTGATTGTTCCATTTTGCTTGAGGGATAAATTATATTGAAGGCAGTTATACAGCAGAAAGCAATGCAACGTTTTTTTATTACTTATTTACTGCACACCCCAGGTTGGGTGATGGCTCTGAGTAGCATGTATTATGCAGGTAGGCCATTGTCTACTGCAGGAGAAAATCAGAAGTTTGTTTGCATCTCAAAAGCTCCTACAGTGACGCAGGTGAATGGCTCATACGTTTTAAGGAATAAAAGGCTTGGTCTTTTATTTTAGTGTTCTCCCTTATATTTGTCCTAGTCCTCCCCTTAAAACTCCAGTCTTTCAGGTTTCTAGATTTCAATAAAATCTGGATGGAAAAAAAAACCCGTTTTCTTAGGTCCTAGGTAGGATTTCCAGTCAAAAGCAGCACAGAGGGTGAGAGAGCAACGACACTGTTCTGTGCAGCAGTTTCCACTGGGACACAGCTGTCAGTAGCCTCATTGCTAATGCAGCACCAGCTTTTCTGAAGCTCAGTGGGAGTGACGATGTACACTATTCGTTACTCCACATTAGCCCATGACATTAACTCATCCCAAACTCAGGAAGGAGGAAAAGAAAATGTTTGTCTTGTCACCAAGCATCATAGTCACAGTCCTTCATCCATCAGTAGAGCTGAGGGAGAAAAGCAATGGAGATTTTTAGCTCATTTACAAACCAGAATTATGGAAAATGTGAGAAAAGCGTTGATATGACAAAATATCTTGCAGAGTTGATGTTGGATCTTAATGAGTGAATGTTTCCTTTCTGTTTCTGTTTCCCATGTATTTAGAAATTATGGGCATAATCTGTTTCATACTATGCCAACAGGTGCTAAAAATTTAGAAAGTAAATCTTTCCTTACATGTCAGATTTCAAATACTTTAAAAAGAGAAATGTGGGAAAGTTAGTGAAATATTCAATTGCTATACACTAATAAATAACATCTACAGCCTTTGGGAAGCACCGTACTTTCTAAGGAAGAGGTTTTATCACAGAAATTCTCTCTTCTGCATTGATATGTCTGTCATATTTTCACAGTCAATCTCGTGTATCATCTCTTAGTAATGCTGCCAAAAAGGATGATCCTATCTTACCCTTCCCCTTTCTTTTCACTGATGATAGCAGCTATATGGACACACAGGGGGTCAGAGTGGGAAAATGATGAATTTGAAAACCATTCTGATATGTTTGTTGTTATGGTATTTTTGAAGCAAAGTTACCCCTGCGGCAGAAGGGAAAGTGTGGATGTGAGGGGGAAACAGGTGTCAGATCGCAGAGCAAAAGCATTATAACACTTCTGAGCAATACCACTGACTTCTATGAGACCAAAGGGTTTGTGGAACAGCAGTATAGCATTAAGTTTCTATGAAAGTTGTTTTCTGATGATGAAAAATAGGATTTAATGTCAACGTACCCAATTTCCGTTATAATTCCCATCATTGCTTGTTTAATTAAATTAAATAGACTGCATAGCACACCTGAATATTGAGAATAGGACCCCTTTGCCAGCATCTCATTCATTAAATATAGCTCAATGATTTTTCTTTTCACTTGTGCAGACAGTTATTGAATGTGCAGTAAATGTGCTTGTATCCTCGTGGCGTTGCAGCAGTACTGTATTACAGAATGCTTTTTTAAATTGGAGCTAGCATGGAAGCCTCCCAGAAAGTGCATTTATTCAGAGCTGATCTTGCAGAATTCTTGCAAGGAATGAAATAAATATCTGAATATCAGATTAATAATTGGATGTTGGCAAGCTTACAATTCATTACTTTGTATTATTGAAAAGTTGTTTATTCAGCAATCACATTAAAAAAAAAAAAAAGAGGAAGGTGTATAATTTTCTGCAAGACGTTTTCCCAGTCAAAAAATTCACCGTGGCCTTTCATCTGGGCATGACAGGCTACATGTGTGCAACGGGAAGTTGTGAAGGGACATCATTATAATTTGAAATTAGGATTACTCAAGAGTGAATGTGCTGAAAGTCAATATATTTTTTGGGTGTATCTAGTAGTAGGTTATATTTTCTATTCATTTTCAAAAAAACAAGAGTGCATTCCCACAAATGTGTTATATACCATATTAGAAATTCTCATTTTTAGGATAAAGTTTAGTTTCTTTGGTTTTTTGATTTTTTTTTTCAAATGAATAGGGTTAAGTTTTGGGGCACTCATACAAGAAAATATCCTTTCTTTAGGAAAAATTCAATGTGTCTGATCATAACAAACTCAAATGTAAGGATTTGCCTAAATTCTTTCCTTAGTCAGAGCCTGGATCCTAAAGCCATAATGGCTTCTTCCTTCAAGATCACAAAGCAGTTAGACTTAAACCTTCAAAATACTACTTAGGTGCCTGTCTCCCATTGAAATGAACATGAATCAGTGACCCAGACGATTTGGGAGTGAATACTCTCAGATTCAGTAAAAATTGGCTGAGCTCAGTCATTTCGCAGGAGCCCTTACAGTCTTCACCATCTTGCAAATTCTGCTGTAATTTAATACCAACTTTGTCTAGGTATTTAAGATGTTGTATTTTAACCTATAGCTCAGTAAAGTCATCAAAATAAGAGAGACCAAAAGTTCCTTCCCTGTGGAAAAAACTAGGATACGTACTATGAATAACGTGTGTTTTAAAGATTTTGATTAGTTAATGGCTGGTTAATAGATATTTATTCCATTCCTTTATGCTTATTATGCATACATTTTTTTCAATTTTTAACAAGCCCATGCCTGAGTTTTAGGAGACATTTTTCATTTAAGCATCATTTTTTATGCAGAGAATCAGTCTCCAATGTGGTCCAACTATATGAAACTAGAATCCTGTTTAAGTCAGTTGCCCACTTCTCCTCTGTCATCAACACAGAGATGTTACTCTGTCTCCTTAAAGCAGTTCCATCCTAGTCTCTCATCCAGGCATGGGGCAGTTCCTCTTGCCTTCCAGTGACTATAGAGGAAGATGAAATGGCCAATGTAGATGAGACACCTGCATTTTGTATGGTTAAATTAAATAAGTTTAATTCTACCCATAGAATTAAATGTAATTATAAGGATAGAATTCCTTCTGGAACTCTTTGAAAGGACCAGGAAATAATGAATAGTAAATCATGTATATTAATTACTTGTAAAATTGAGAAGTATATTTTAACTTATGGTGATTTGCACTTTTTCTTCACAAATATTTGTTGCCTGTCATGTACCAAGTGTTATGTTCATGTTATACTGAGTTTAGCCCTTGTGTTCCCCAAAAAACAACATTAAAGAATGCACTTTATTTTTTATTTCTATCATTTGACATGCTCTGCCATAAATCCTGGGTTGCTGGGTGTGCAGTAAAGCCAGTATTTTTATAAAAAGTAATATATGGAGCCCTCCAGGGGTGTGTTGCTAAGCAAACCGACCATAAATGCTGAGTTCAGTAAATCATATCCCATCACATATAATGTCTCTTACCATCCCTTATCATATCCTGCTTTAGCTTAATCCCAAATCCTGTTGATGCCGGCTGCACAGGCTCCAGCTGAGTTCAGATATTGAGGATATGACTTCTAGAATATGTTCCTTGTATCTCAGGGCTCATGGAGGTACTTTTAATCATTCCTATTGAAGCTGTTCCAGTTTGCGTGGAGTAATTCTCTATTCACTGACCTAGAGAAAGAGAGGTTGATTGGGCACGACTACGGTTGGGGCACTTGGGTTAGAGTCAGTAATACAGCTTTCCAGACAAATCCTCTGCTAACTAGCTAGTATAAAATAGTTCAATACTCTTCCACATATTGGCTGATGTTTGAATAAAAAAGGAAACCACGCTCTTTATTTTTTTCCTTTCAGTTTTGTGTAGGGCCTGGCCTTTCTGGAGTTAGCTGGGAGCATTTATCAGGGCCCTGTAGGTGAGGCAGGCAAAGGGGTGCCTTGTGTCTGCGCTGGAGTCGGTGGCAAGGGCTCAGCCTTGTGAGGACGCAGGTGGCTCTGGGCAGGCACGAATGCAGATGTTCAGTAGCACTTTCAGGTTTCTTCCCCCACAAGATGAGAGGTCGGAACCACACAATTGTAATATCCTTGCCCTCCAGGCCTTTATGGAGGCATAACTTCAGTGAGTGCGCAGTGCCTGTCGAGTCCTGCTCCATGACTGACCAGGGCAGCTGACAGCTCACCGCCAAGCTGCTGGATGGTGTTGTGCCTTGCAAAGAATAAGAAGGTAGATTTCATTCCAGGAAGATATTGTTCCAGGAAAACATGAAGCCAGCTTTAATGGATTTCACTCTTGGTATGAAAAGCACAAAAGAGCTGCCCTTATATGCTTGCAACACTAAACTGCTGAAAAGTTGAGCAGCTCCTCAACGATTAGATAGCAAGGAGAGATAAGGCTCAGCAATTGAACGTAGACAATTAGTTGTTTCTTACGAGCGCAAATTTATGACTAGCTCTGTGGGTCTGAGGAGATCTCAGCAGTGGGAGGACCTTGAAGAAAATGCTATCTAAGCTATGTATAAAGTATAGCACCAATAAAATTTAGCCAAGAAGCACAGGCTGCATCTCTTGTTTGTTTGCAGAGTGCCACACACGCATTTATAATTTGGTATAAATAAAAGATAACATTGAGTAATGACAGCAGGCAAGGCTACAGCAGTTGTGCTGGCTCAGCCATGAAAATTTGATAGTGACAATAAAATTATAAGAAAACCATAATTAGGTTAAAGGCTTTCCCATGTTACTCATTTTCTAACTCTTGTATAATAGTCTTTTGGGCTGCATCTTCTGAGATTCCTTCTGGAAAGCAAATTTGTACTGTTCTGTTTTTATTTGGCCTAAACCTGCTTTCCTTCACTTTGCTTTATTGTGAATAAAACATACTTGTTTAGAAGTCAAGATATGTATAATAGGATCTCAGTTAAAAGCTAGACTGGAATCAGAAAGTGCTTATTCTAAAGAGTAAATACGTTCTTTACAAGACATATGTACATGTGGATATTGTCAAAACAGAGGAGGCATACACTACAGTTGTTTTTTTTTTTTTTAAGTGGAAATCTTAAATGGAGGTTATATTTGGTCCCAAGTCCAATCCTGATTTTTCCTGTCCTTGTCAAAGTGTGAAAGTTTATGGGTAAATGAGGCATAAAATGGATATGGATAGGCAGGCTTCACACCTAGAATAAACTTTTTTTTTTGTTGAAAGGTAAGTTAGGACACAATTCTATCTATAATTTACTAATGGTGTTAGTTTGTCTTGACTTTCTGTCATAAATATTAGTTTATAATGGAAACACCTTTCTGCTGTTCCTTAATTTGTATTGATATTTTTATCCCAGCATTTCGTACAGTCTTGTTCAGAAAACTCTGTACTATTAAATTCTCCTTGGTGGAGGTAGGAAGACTCAAATCAATTCTCACCAGGTTTTGTGATCGTGGCAGGCACAGACAAACAGTGTTTATTTTTGTGTCAGGTAATTAGAAGTAAGTCTTCAAGGTGAATCTGAAGCTTATGAATATAAACTCTGTTAAGAGCGGGAGCACAGCCTGTAAACTGAGTGGCATGTCCATAGGTTCAGCTCGAGCTGTGAGAAAGGCTGCTTCTGCAGAACTCACCAGGTGACAGCGGGTTTTCGTCCACCTTTGTGCACCCTTTGTGCACCCCCAAATGTTCAAAACCCACCTGAAAGTAAAAGAATGTAAGTGCTCGTCATGGATTCACGTATCATATTTTGTCATTCTGGACAATATATACTGGAATTGCTCTCTGTTTACTCAGACCTTGTGCACAACCATCCCCAAACTAGGTGAACTGGATAGTTTTCTACTGCAACATACCAATGCTTTCTGCTATTCTCTTTAATAGCTTCACTGAAGATACGGCAGGCAAAGAACAGTGGGCGATGGCCACTGGCTGGTGCTACCAATTCTACTGCTACTGTGGTGAGACACAACAGAAATAATGGAAGAAATCTTTGTCTCTCTCTGTATGAGCAGGTAAGAGAGCTTGGTGTTACTATATGTGCAACGTGCGTGATGTAAAATAATATATTAAGGGATCCCTCAAAGTTGCAACACTTGGCTTCTCTCTCGATCCTGTGCACAGGGTGAAGAAGAGAACTGAATGAGAAGGTTGAAAGGAGACAGTTAAAGCACTGGTTAACAAGACTGCCAGCTTTCATTCCTTTTATTCTTGGAATAAAGCTGTCCAAAAAGAGATAAATAAATTGATCACAAAAGCAGATTTGGGTCATTTGCCCATTAGCTTTTAGGGTAAGAAATGCTCCTTAAAGTGATTATGAGATAAATTACTGAGATTAAAGAAAGCAATGAAGAAGTGAAGAATGACATCCCCTTTTACCAAAGCACTGGGGCAATTTAGGGAACTGCCGAGGAAAGCATTGATGCTGGTGTGGTCTAGACTGTGATCAGTGAAAGCTAAGTCCTGTAACAGTTGCGGGTGAGATGACCTTATCACCTCATGTTGTTAAAAAGACAAAACCTGACCCTTCAGGTCCAAAGCACGTCTCTCCTTCACAATGCAGAGCCTGTTAGCAGCTCTGGTAGGTGGTGAAGTCTCTCTGTGTGTTCCAGGCACTGGGGACGGCACAAAGCATGCAGCTATTGATATATTTTGCAGCATAAAGCTGGTAGGAGTGCGAGTACGTCCATGTTCCTACTTTGCATACTGAAGCCTTGGCTTTCAGAGAGCATTGATAGAACTGTGGCATCGACACCAAGAAGGTGTCAGCTATGGGAGCAGATTTGCATCAGGACCATGTTTCGGATGAGTATGTCAGAGTGGGTTTACGCAGGCTGTCATGGATGGAAACCTCTCTCCTGCTACACACAGGTTGGAGCAGGGCTGAATTTAAAGCTGGCAGAAAAATACCAGCCATACTGTTACTTCAGTTCTCTCCAGGTGCTCGCTTCTCTTGGCTACCTGAAATTAGCTGGGGTTAAACACTTACCACTTTTAGGGTTACTAATCACATTCATTGGCCTCTAAGAAAAATCGAAACTTGTGACTTATATCCATCGCGATTCTTCTGTCAAACGATCTTACCTTCAGATGACAAACTCTCCATTTCTGCAGTGTGGCAGATTAGATGTTATTAAGGCTTTGTAGAATAGTTCATGGAGCACATTGATTTTAATAAAATACATATTGATTACAATAAAATGTCAGTCTTTCTGCTCTGAACATAATATCTAGCTGTCATTAAGCAATGTTAAAATTTTATTAAATCAATATTACGTGCTCCCTTTAATTAAGACGAGATTGTCTTTGACCTTATTTGTGCTGCTTGAATGAAATTCCATTCAGAGTCAGTAGAAGGCTGGTCTACTTTAAAGATGAAAAATATTAATACTAATGTATGCAAAAAATAATATTTCATAAGTGGACAAAGCAGCACATATAGCAAGTCAGTCTAGACTTTTATTCATTAGAAAGAAGGATATTTTTTAAAGCAATATTTTGAGCTTTTCTGGAGCTCCTCAGCATCTCACAATATCAGGTCTGTGAGAATACAGCAACGTCATAAAAGATGGAAAAGAAAACTCTACGGCTGGAGTTCAGAATGACTAAATTGGAGAGAGGTAACAGGGTTTAAATTGGCTACAGTTGGGTTAGCCCCAAATCCTTGCAAGTTTTAAGTGGCTCAATCCTGGAAGAAACACGAGGACAAAAAAGTGTTCTCTAGGACAACAAAATTGAATGGCTAAAAATCTCTAGGCAACAGGATTCCATTAAGGAAAAAATGAATCTCAATGTTAGAAGAGTTTTTCATTCACTGAGCAACTGAGTTATACAAAAGTCACAAATTTACTGGCAAGATAAAGGGACATCAATTCACACCACTCCAGAATACCCTCAGAGCTATCATTTCACTTGTTTACAGGATATTTATGACCCTCCATTAGTTTCCGAACATGCTGGTAAGCTGGTTTGACCAGATGGGTGCCTGTAGGAAGAGAAGTATCAGCACAGCCAGTGGGTCTGGTCCAGAGGCAGCTTTTATTCACGAGTGCTTGCTGGTGCCATTTGACCACGCACAGTCCTGCAGCAGCTCCTCTGCTAACTTGGGGAAGGAATGACACGTACAGCAAAGGGTAAAATTTTACACTTCATATTTGCCTCTTATGCCTTGTAAGTAGGATGTCTGTTGTCCTTATTGGTAACCTGATGGCTTGTTTGGGAGTTTTATTATTCATATATGCAAGTAATGTTTGGGTAGTTATGATTATTAATGTATACAATTAGTGGTTTTAGTAGTTGCCCAGCCTTGAAAAATTATGCATACCACAAGACCAAAAGTCTTTTTAAAGCCTACAGTTTTTACCCAAAGACCTTGGGCAGCCAGATGACACCATCTTCATCTAACAAAATGCCCACTTTGTATTCTCCTGTATAATCTAATAATTAAACCACACAATTAGACCCATTATAACAGCCTAATTTATAATATTTTCATCTCAGTCAGAACTCTGCCTGGAATGTATTTCCTTTCAAGTTTAAATGAGCAGAAACTGAGTATTTTAACTGAATAACTACACGAAGAAAAACAATTATATCTTTGCTTTAGTTAATTTTTCTCCCATAAGGAGGTATTTACTTAATCATGAAGAGTGAAATTAATACAAGGCTGGGAGTTCAAACATAACAAAGTGGCTGAAAACCAGCTTCATGTGTTTCACCGGGCTGTTCTAAATGTCATGTAATTTGACGTAAGAAGTTGGAGAAGGAAACAGCAATGAGGTAGCAAAATGTCAGTCACCTAGAGGCAAAAACATCATAGGACTCCTGGAAACTTATAATTAATGTAATTATCCTATTGATTAACATGGAAACTGAGCAAATGTTTCCCTGAATTTAGAGTTTACTGTTTTAATTCATATCACAGTTACAAACTGGTAAAGCTGGAGCCTGCTGTTTGCAAGGACATAAAGTCACTTTGTTTAGGCACTATCTTGCACTGTCCACCTGCAGCGGATCCCTTCTTCTCTCCAAGTGTCTTCTCAGATTCTTATTCACTCCACAATCCCCCTCGGTTCTGTGTCTAACTTCCACACCCTGACCATCATGCAGCACCTCACCGACATTTTCCCACAGCTCCAGTGAAGGCCCATGTGTAGTCACCTTGTGTTGGAATTGACAAGTGACAGAGCGGGTTTGTGAGCAGCGGGGTGCAGGTCCAACCCTTCCTCATCGCAGTCCTCCTGGGCTGTGGGTCCGGTGCTGTGCGTCCCGCCTGAGGGTTAGTCCCTCCAACCCAGCTCCACGCGGGCAGAGTGGCTCCGCACGTGCAGAGGGCTTTAGGCTTAACCATGCAGCTTTTGGGCCATGTAATTCTCTGCAGATGCCACAATGAGACAGAGTGAATTGTGAGCATGGAAGTAGTCTGTGAATTTTCAGAACAGGTAGGAGGTCCATAAGTAGGAGACAAAATGCACAATAAACATGTTTTTTTGTGCGGGAATATTGACTGGGATATAGAATCACAGAATCATAGAATCATAGAATCATAGAATGGTTCGGATTAGAAGGGACCTTAAAGATCATCTAGTTCTAAACCCCCTGCCCTGGGCAGGGACACCTGTGATCACATGAAATTTAAAATGCTAAAACAAGCGCATCCAGGTATATTTAAGAAAATAATGCAGGTAAAATAGCTTGTTTTTTTTCAGATGGAAGGCATCAAGTTGGCCTGTTTGTATCAGCTGCAGTTCTGAACTTGGTTACTCAGTCTATGAGCATCAATAATTATATTTGCTCTAGAAAGGACATAATGACATCTATTACCTTTGATAATTCCCAACATCAAGGTTTTCACTTTCTGAAAGAAAAGCACTAGGAGTTTGAATTAAAACACCTCATAGTTGTCACCAAACTCACTCACAAGTTACCTTATTACCAGACCTTTCCCTTCCCACTCCCAGTAGTGTTCATCATAAAACCTTCAGTTTTACTGGGGGTTTGAAGTGGCTTTGTGAAACCAGACATGAGTATGGAGGGACTCTATTTATGCAGTGTTGAGGTAGTGAGGGAGGTGCAGCAATTGAGCAGAAAGGGTTTATACGACAGTGTGGAAGGGCTGTGCTTGAACGAGCTGACTGCTCTTGCCATGTTCAGTGGAATATTTGGTGGAGTTACCTTTTGTGTTAAAGCTCTAGAAGAATGACTTTTTGAGACTTGAGTGCAGCTGTTTCATAAGAGGCACTGAGCTGATGAGGTCTGTGTTATCCACCTCTTTGTGGTCTACATTTGAATTTATTTCCTTCTACAGTTCTAGTCTGGGCTGCTGCTTTCACGCATTCATTTTTTTTTTTTTCCCCTTTGAGTTCTCAAAGCAGCTTGGTGAAAGAGATTTGCAGTCCTGGCTTTCACCACACCGGCTGCACAGAAAGCTTAGGTTGAGTTTTAGTGTCAGAAACTTTCCTGTCATTTTAAATAGGTTAAGTAGCCTTGAGAGAGGCAATTTGCTTCGAGGGCTGGGAGCGGGAAGCAGGGATCATAACGAGGAGGATTGGACCAGATCTTGAAAGAATAAGAGAAAGAAACTGCAACTAAACTTCAGAGGAAGAAAGAGCAAATCTTGTTTGCCAAGTAGTACTGTGATAAGGGAGTGGAGATCAGTGGAGAAGAGGGGAGTCAAGGCTTTCCTCCCGACCGGTAAAGCTGCAGAATTCACATCGCTGGCTGATTGCCGGCATTGACACCAGAAGCGTGCCACAGGGACAGGAACTGAAAGGACCCCAAGTCCCCAGAAGCTGCCGTGTGTTCCCTCATGGTTTCCTTCTTGCCCTTCAGCAGATCCCATTACCTCATTTTGCCTCAGTTTCCCCCTCTTACACAGACTTTCTGCTTGGTAATAAATTAGCTAAAGCTGTCAAGTATGTTGACTATGCAGCACAAGCATCAGGTGGAAGGCAAGGAGATTATTTCCAAACATATTTCACAGTTTATGCGAAGCAACTCTTACCATATAATCTTGTTGATTGCCAGATATTGAAACAGTGCAATTTTCCCTTAAACCGTGAGATCTGAATGGAGTCGCTGAGGACTGAGCAATTTTAGGTTTTTTTTCATAATTTACTTATGCTCACTTCTGCTAGCCACTGCTATCTGTGGAAAATCTACCTGGCTTTCTCCCTGGGTTAGCGCAGTCCCCAGTAAACAGTTTCATCACCACTAAAAAGTGATATTTCCATGCAACCAACTTGACGTTACAGATTAAAGATGACAGGTGTGACAGATACTTTAATTTCTGTGTATTTCAAAACCTGAAGGGTTCCTGGTTTGTGTGCAAAGCAGAGCTGCTTTAGAAGCAGGAACAAGAGGATTTTAATAGCTTCCTGTCCTTGGAAGCTTCCGAAACTCCACTTCTGCACAGCCACACAGTTCTTGCTTTTATTTAATTGAAACTATTTGTTATTATGTGATGGTATTTATTTGAACACCTCTTGCACCAAGAGAGTCCCAGCAAGACTATACTAGCTTCTGGCCAGTAAAATAGGCTCAGTCCTGAAAAACCTAGGATACAAGAAGTCTGGGGAGCAATAGAAAAGACAAACAGTGTAAAGCAAAACAAGTCCCCGCAGCTTACTGGCAATGCACAACTTGCAAGTATCTCCCTGTTTCACTGCTGCTCTTACGACAGTTTTGGAGCACATTGCAAGTGGTGTTTCAGGCTGGCATTTAGGAGGAGAGTCCCCAGAGCTGGGGCAATGTATATTCTGTGATATCTGTGAGAAAAGTGATAGAGAATCACAGCAGCTGTCCTGCCCTCTACTCCTCACTGCCGTGCTCTTGTTATCGCCAGATGCAACTTTGGAGAATTTACAGCTGCCCGACCGTGCTGAGCCTTTTACCTCATCAGGGACGGAGATGGGCCATACAGTAATGCGTATTGATCAGTGCCCCAAAATGTGGTTTATGTCTTACATTTATGTGCTGAACTATAGCAAGGGGAAAGCAGACCATTACAGCCCAGTCTCCCACGTGCAGATACAGCCGCTAAATGAGTGATGACAAGCCTTTAAGACTGAATGGATGTAGGCGTACATGGGATGATGGCTCAGACATAGTAACTGTCCATAACCGAGTGGATGTGCACACTTAAGCCTGCCACAAATCTCTGGTAAAATGAGTTAGCTTAAAAATCAATAAAAGATCTTCAAAGCACGCATTTAATTGTGTACGATGGCTCAGTTGGCCTGGGGTACATCGCTAGGTGGCAGGATCTTGTGAATATGCCTACACCCCTCATGCCTGGGGCAGCAGTGAACTGCCCAAGAGACATTCCCCTGGCCTGAGAGGTGCAAAGGCAGCCGGCGGTGCAAAGGAGGCATTGCCTTTTGGGTCAGTTGCACAAGTCGTTACAGGCGAGATCTGAAGAGCACTGGGAAGAGAAGAACAGACCAAGAAAGGTTTTGTTTGGTTTGTTGTTTTTTTTTTTTTCAGAAAAAAGTCTACAGCACTCCTGTAACTGAACAGGAAAAGCTTTCTGGGCTCAGCAGGCAGGAAAGTGTATAATTAGAGGATTCTAAATGTGCATATAGGATCCTTGCTCTTTTAAAAATTATTTAATTCTAATATTTTCTTCCAGCTATTGAGTATTGTTGATCGTCACTGCTATTGTTCCTTCCCCTGACAAGAGAGGACATAGGTGTCCGAACCCTGTCTCTGCAGAGAAGGAAGTGGTAGGTGACCTGACCCGAGAACTGTTCTTCATGTGCGACAGCTGAGGATTTCACCTTCACACCACACTTAAACAATGAAGGGAAGAGGGGCCTGTGTCCTGCTGTGGGGACCAAAGAATGTCAGAGGAAGGTTAGCAATGCGGAGCAGAGTCAGTCCTCCTCGCTGTGTCCATATGTTCAGGAATGGGCTGCTACCGCCCTGATGGCACTGAAGCTGCAGCAACACCAGCACCGGTGCTTTGTTCAGTCTAAAAGATCCAACCGGGTAAGGGCACCATCACACAGTCTACAGCTAATTTCTGGAACAAAGTCGATTTGAAGGGTCTCAGCTCAGATTTTCAAGCAGAATTTAATACGTACCTAGTATCTGAGAGTCCACAGACACACCGGGCCCTATGATGTGCCAGCACTACAGGTGTTCCCCAGGAGTGCAACCATTGAAGTTCTTCTGAGGATCGGTTTGATGGAGTATGTGACGGTGTTTTTTCCCCCTTAACTTACAAACTTTTCTATCCCCTCCCCAAGAGATACAGCCTAATGTAGTTCTTCTGTATGATGATGATTGCTTTTTTTTAAAAATTTTATTCATCACTTGGGCCATGGGAAATATCCAAATGCACCCAAATTGTGTGTTGAGGGTTTCTTTTTCCTTCCTCTCCCTCTCTGTAACAATGCTAGAAAGATCCAACTTCAGCTGCATTGGAAGCTAGTAATTTTCTTAATGCTGGCAAGTATAAGGTATATTTTATGAGACATCTTATGGAACTGATGGGGGGAAATAAATAATAGCAATATTAATAAAAAAAAAGTGTTATCCAAGCTGAAAGTGTTGCGAGGATAAACAAATCAGTAAAAGGTGCAGTTTGCTTATGATACAGTAATTTTATGAGCAATAATTTTTCAGATGAACTGAAGCTATCATCATTATCAACTAATAGCTTTAAGAATGACTTATCTAACTTGTTACTGCCTATGGTATTTCTGGAGTGTGAAAGAATTTTAAATTGTCTGTAAGGAACTGATGCTGCCTAAAGGACATTAGAATAAACGAACCACAGCATTTTAAGTGTTATTCTTTCAGAAGAAAAGAAACAAACATCCTGCACAAAATGCATATCGTTTATGGAGTATCTGTGCCATTCATAGTGACTTGCATCAAATCTTCAACAGAAGGGTAGTAGTAATGCTGGATCAGGTCCTCTTTTCTTGTCCCAGAGAACCACCAGTAATATCAAAGGGCTTGTGGCCCTGGAGCTAGCTGACCTCCACTGCAAAGGAGCTGGGGGAAAATAAAGCAATATCCAAAATGATGTGAAAATAACAGAATTTGCTGCACTGTTTCATGAAAGTGAGCCAAAAGATGTCATTTAACCTTGTAACAAAAAAATTGTATTTAATTTTGGAGAAAGTAAAATACTTTACTTTGTTCTGCTCTGTTTTGTTGTTTGTTTTTTTTTTCTAAATTTTGGAGTAGCTGCTAAGTAGAAAATTTAAAGGAAAACAAGAAAGGATGTTAAGCATCCATTTAAGAAGAGTTTACCTTTTAAAAGCAGAATTAGATACCAAAAGAAAGCTGAATGTTTTAGAATAAAAAGTTGATAGATTTAATTTTGAAAATGTCACCACTAATCACCTGGATCTTCCTCAAAGACACTCCTGTTGTCCTACATCCAGTGAAATGGACTCAAGTGGTCACACTTTTTTATTGAACATAAATATGCTTGGTGAATTTGCTATTTACTGAGGAGATCAAACGAACGGAAAAAAAGCAAATCTCTTTTGATCACCTGTCATTCCCCTTAGCCAGGGCAGAGACGGTAGCAATTATTCTGAGAGCAAGATAGATCAGTCACTGCAGGACTGTTGGCACTCACAGTCACCTGGCAAGATTTCTAAAGGACTGTTAATTGAGCAGGAGATTTCTCAATCTGCCCAGTGCTCTGCCTCTACCGCTGCACAAATTCTGAACAAACCTGAGAGAAGAGGTGGAAAAAATCAACTATACCAAGGGATGGGGGGCTCTGTTGCTCTCCTGGGGAGCAGACTGTAAGGCTACTTTATGGAGGCAGTGAAGCTGCTTCTATAAAGAACAGTGCCTGTGGGTGAGCTTTAACCGCACCTGAACGAGACCTAATTTGGTTTACAGCTAATTAACAAGTACAGGGCTCTGCTCCTAGGGAAGGCAAGGAAAACCCATCCAGTACAGTTGCAATGTGATTTTTATTTATTTTTTTTTCAATTACAAGTTTCATAGAACGAAACAAAAAGGAAAAGGTAATCCAGAAGAGCGCATATATAAATTGGGAAGGTGTAAGTTGTTCTGGAAAAAGGTAATTGGCTCATTGAGGCATGTCAACTTGTCAAAATAATGATATTTTTCTCTTTAATATTTGAATAAGGTCAAAATATTTCATTTTACACTGGTTGGAAAAGATTATTTCATTTCAATTTTGTTAACTCTAAATAGTTATAATTGAACAGAGGATTCTCCTATATGTTTTCTTTCACCTTTTAAACGTTTTTAAAAACACATATTCTCAAATAAAGTTGTAATCAATGATTATGTGTATTTAGAAAATATACATAATTTAATTTAACGTTATATATTTTTTAACCACAGTTGAAATCGATATTTAAAATGATGCAGAACAATTTTTTAGCTTTATTAACAGGAACTTTGGATTTGGAACAAATCACATTTGAAATGTCAGAACTGTGTGTATGCTGAAAGTTCTGCATTTCTACTAACCCTGTGTTTTTATAACTCAAAATCAGGTGGCCTTGCCCCCCTTTTCCTATATCTTAGTTCTGCCAGAACCATATGATTTCACACGTAGTACTATTGTGGCAGAGAGGCAGAGGTTTGGGCATAAAACACACAGATAATTTTCAGACAGAGGAGAATGCTAATTAATCACCTCAATCGCTGCTGTAGTCTTTTTGAGCAAGTGTCATTTGAAACCCTGAACATGATTCAAACAATCTCAGTGGAAAATAAAGAAAAGAAAATAATTTTTTCCACAGCAGAGGTGAAAAGCTGACTGCATCCTCAAAGGCACAGATGGGCTGAGCACAGAGGTGTCCTGGTGCTTTGCAGCAGGGCTGGGAATAATGCCTGCAAGAAACTTTTGGGAGTATGTGCCAACTCTCCAGCGGTTTTTTTTCAGAGAAGAGAGGACGGTAGTCAAGGGCACAGTCAGACACAGTCCTGCGGTCACAGATGATGACAACAGCTGAACTTCTCACTGGATTGCTTGCCACTCTTTTTCAGGCAGAGGGTTTTGATTGCACTTTAAATACATAGAATCCTTGTCACTGAGCTGGGGTATCATGGTAGATGTTGTGTATCATTAAAAGAAAAGCAGAATGAAAGCAGCTTGCCCTTCCGTGCTTCCCTCCTCCTCTCCCTGCTGCTGCAAACTCAAAAATGGGAATTGCATGTCAGAGTGCATCCGTCGCAATTCATTCCACCACACTGAAGGGCTTCACCACGTGGCTGTGACTGCGAGACAAGCTGGATTCCTGGTTTTAAATCCAGGATGATTGAGTCCTTTCTCAGTGGATCCTTTAAAACTCTGAAAACTGAGTGATTTGTTCTCACTTGTGAATGAGAATACAAGCCTCTTCTGCAGCATGACTCATCGATTGATCTCCAAGTGCTTTGTGAAGGAGGTCAGCATTAACTCTTTTCGACAGATGGGGAAGGAGGGATGGTTTTCCAAGAGGCACTTGTCAGGCTAGTGATAAGGCAGGGAGCTGAAATCCCTGCCAGCCTTTGTCCCCCTCAGCTGTCACCCAGCACCCTGTGCCCTGTTACTTTTCTTTCCTAAAATTTACCTCCTAAAAATGGAGGCTGCATATTTCTGAGCATCGTCTCCTTGTGCACGCACATGCCTCCAGATTTGTTGGCTGGCCCCGTGCTGCACAGATGCGAGTGCCCATGCGATTTCTGGTTCACCATTTCTGACTCCAGAAGTTCCAAGATGAACGCCACAAACATTTGCTCGATCTGTGATGTTCTGAACCAAAAATGTCAGGCTTAAGGAAGTGGCATTTCACTGACGCATCACTTTCTCAGTCCATTTCTGACCCCTGCTTAGTTAGGGAAGCATGCTGAAGAGTTTTGAGGTGAACATACCCATTTCGAACTTAAGAAATGTCTGTTCCAAATAAGATTAATTACTGCGCCCAAACATGCTAAATGATTAAAAAAGACATTGCATATGGACACAAAGCACTTTAGGATTAATTAACTAATTTATGGCAGTGTAATAACCCAGAATTAACGTGCTCAGAGTGCAATGCTGCCAGGCAAGGCATCACGTAGAAAAGGGCATGCTGCTTCAGTGAGACTGAAAATTTATCCTCTAGGATACACAGATATTTCAGAGCTCCTTTAAAGGATCGTTCTGTTAAAGAGGTAAGAAAATTGCAACTTCTACATGCAGTTTGTTTATGAAATATAGTAGCTGGGAGCATCTTAGAGGAAAAATATATACACAAATGGATTAGGATGTTGGAGATGATTCACATAAATGTCTTTTTTCCTATTCAGCTTAATTAACTTCAGAGTAGATGAATTCTTATTGGTGTAGTGGAAAGAAAATGAAACCAGTGTCAAGAGAAAATCTCCTGCACGCAACTGCTTGGTATATCCCAATTTTGTCTGTTGCAAAAGCATAAAATTTTTGCTCATTAAATTTTAAAAGCTTTCTGGCTTCCTAGAATTATAGTAGGGAGTTGTAAATGATGTATGAAATGAAATGTCCTTCCTTACACAAACAACATACAGAGGGAGAGCTTTGGAATTACTATTATTATGTACTATTTGAAGTAATACTTAGATCAGTCAGCCATTAAGATAAATAAATAAAAATACCCACCAGGACCAAAAATTTCCATTAAAATAAGAAAAGATGGAGATATTTTTAAGTACTTAGCTTGTTTGTGAAGAAAATCTGTAGCGAGTTTGTTTACTTAAATAAGACGTTTTCAGTGGTTTTGCCTCTTACTTCCATTTTCTGTTTCCAGAAATTCTTTCTGGACAGAAGGACTCTTATTGCCAGATCAAAGTCCTCTTTTTACGTATTCCTGCACTGAGCAGAAGAAAAAGGTTTTACAAAGACATGCCAGGCTGAATCCAAACAACTTCACCCAGACACACTAAAATCTGTGTGACCAGATGTATTCTGACTGTACTCATTATAGATGGATGTAAAGTCTTCAGTTTTATTTATGGTTCCCAGCTGACCCTCACTGGTAAGGTCTTCCTCCAACTTGTTATTAAAAACTTATAATAACAACATTTTAACAGCCTTTAAAGAGCTTCCCTCAAGTACTACTATCTTGGTCATTTCCTCAGAGGAAACTACTCATTATACAAATTCGCAATAATATGGTGAAGAAATACAGCAGCATTATTAAAATCCAGATTACTAGCTCAGAGTCTTCTCCAGGGCCTCAGATAGCTATTTAAACTAATTTTCATGTAAACAGCACCATGAAGATACAATGCTACCTGCAGAAAAAAAAGGTTTCTGCAGACTGGAAGCTACCACCTAAGTTTCACTCCCAATTCAGCTTTAACCACTTGACCATTTCTTTTGCTTAAAATTACTTGGAAGGAGTCAAGGTTCTTTTGTCTTGCTTCTGTTCTGTTCTGTTCTGTTCTGTTCTGTTCTGTTCCATTCCATTCCATTCCATTCCAGTTATTACTGTCAATATCAGTGATGCATTAAGTAGCACATAACATACGCTTGTTCTCTAATCCTCTTTCCATTGGGAAAAGTGCATTCAATAGTGTTTTGTTCTGGACTTTTTCAAAGGCAATTCACATATACCGACATACTTTTACATTAGTGAAGGGCAAAGCCAAGAAATGCTCTTAAACAAGGAAATTTTTCTCCCTTCATCTCTATCTTGTCACCATCCTCAGCGTCCAGCATGCTTGGACAAAGGTAATTGCACTTGGTGAAAAAAAGGGTTTTTTTAAAAGCATGTTTTTCTTCTTGTTGGAGTGGGGACCTAACACCAAGATATTCTGGGAAAGGGAACAGAGACAGTGTTTTGGGACAGTCTGCATGGTGGGCTTTGGTCTCTGGAAGTCATGGAGCTGTCAACCCTGAAGCAATTCGGCACGTGCACTGCTGGGGAGCTGAGAGATGATCTGGCAGCAAACCAGGAAAACTTCCCAAAGAGCAGAACACAATATCACTCCAGAGGAACCCAGTCTGGAGCTCCAGTTTTGAAATTAAGCTGAGCCTGCGTTCTTTGTCAAAATTTGTCAGACTTGTCAAAATCAAAATGGTTTCACAAAAACATGCTGCCACCTTTAGAGCTGTTGCCTGGCTCAGGGAATTGAGTCGCAGCCCATGCAGCAGTAGTAAGCACACCTTGAAATGCAAAATGCCCTGTGGTTTCCCCCGAGGCCTGTGTGGGTCCAGTGCCTCACCCTTAGACCAGTTCTGAATCTGTACTTGCAGGTGAGTCAGTCTGAAGTGTTGGGAAAATTCACCTCAGTGATCAAACACATGCCAGCTGTGTGTCTTTCAGCCACTGACTTCACCTCTGCTTGCACAAGTGCTCATGCTCAGCAAAGTTTTGCTGGACTGCTGTGAAACCTTACTAAAAGTTTCCTAAGATTTTGCACGTCGGTGAAGGGCAAAATGTTCAAATTATTAAAGTTTCTACTGAGCCTAAAGGCCACAGAGAATGGTTTATGGTGAGAGGAGATCAAAGACTTGAGTAATTTAGTCAAGTTTCATAGAAATATTAAAACTTTTCACAGATGAGTACAGGCATTTTAGGATCTGCTGTAGTGTGCAAAGGCAGGCTTCACCATCCTCGGCCTGTGTAACTTACAAATACTGTGTAATGGTTCAGGTGCCATTGGATTCTTATGCACAAGGCAGTTGATCTATAAAACATATGGCATTTTGAAATATTGATCTCTTCTGTGCCAGTGAGTAAGAGATATTAGTGTAACATGGGATTCCATTTGTAAAACTGGGATTAAAAGCAGGGAAGTGGAAAATTGGAATAGACCTGAATTCATGTGAAGTGGAAAGTACAGCTGGCAATATTACTAAAGCAGGAGAATAACAAATAAGAGCGTGTATTTTTTTAAATCGTTTTAAAAAATCACATAACAGCTACCGAGGTAACAGAGTAAATGTATCCAAATTAATGTTTTATATGAGGTTATTTTTTCTTTTACTGGCAATGTAAAGTCAAAATATGGTGACACACAACAGAAAGGGACAAAACAAAGAGTAATACCAAACAGAAAATGAACAAGCTTTTTCTTTACAAAGTAAACAATGATCTGTATTTTAAAGTACCACTCGACCTGAGTCTTTACTCAGTCCCATGAAAGATATCTTTTCGAATTAAACAAAACAAAACAAAATCAATCCCCCAAATTCTGCACAACACCTGCAGGTTGTTGTCTGGACCCTCATCTGGTCAACAGATTCACATTGGGAGTATATTCTTCTCTTTTTTTTTCCCCCACCACTCTCTATTTTCCTTTGTTTTATTTGTTGGAAGTGTGGGATAATTGGGAAGAAACTGCAGAAATCAGAAATTCTAAGTATTTCCAGTATTCTACATAATAATACCAATTTTTTTTCCTTTTTCCTCTCTTTTCCCAATTCACCTCTTAATGAGACATAACTTGTGTTTGACCATCACATCAGTTTTAGGAGTTCAGCATCAGTCCTTGACTGAAGCTGTTAAAATATGGAAACTCAATCAGCACATTTTATTAAAAAAAAAAGAATAAAAAAGACAGAAGCCGCCTTTCTATTCCAATTTTATCTGGTGTAATGTGAAGCCAATGGTTCTTGTTGTGCTTTTCCATGATAGATTGAGTCCTTTACTACATGATATTGTCTCTCCATGAAGGCACTTCTACGTTGCAATTAAGTAACTATTGATCTTTTTTGATGAGCAGATTAAGCTCTTTAAGTCTTTTATTATGAGCATTTTTCAGCCCTAAAATAATTTTAATTTTTAAAGGTGATCAAAGGTTAGCTGAACCCTGGTAAAAAGTCATATATTTCTTCTGCATTGCGCCTCACAGTACTTTCTTCCTTTATTTCCATAATAGTGCAAGATGAACTGCTTTTAAAATTTTTTTTAGCCATTATCATTAACATGAATTAAAATGCCACATTGACACAATGGATGATGTAGTTTTTACAATGAGTTTAACTTTGTTCTATTGAAATTAATGGAAATCTTACCAACAGTTTCAATGGCAGCAGAACTAAACCAATATTGAGCAGTTCGGAAACTCCCAGTTCAGATAGATTTCTATTCTAAGGTCCTAGGGAAATGCAGCAGGTCAGATGCAGTTTCATCATGACTGGTGCTAAATATTGACATTTTAATGTCAATCATTGTACGGGGAACCTCAGACAACATGACCTTCCATGCAATCTCTATCTCTGTCTCCTGATTTTAGTTGCTTTTGGACCTGACCCTGGTTTTGAAAATTAAGTGTTTGGACAACCAAATGTAGACCACCAAAGAACTTGGTATCTCAGATGGACCGTTATGTATTCTGTAGGTAATCCAGGGATATATGGCCAGGGATATCAGGATTCAGTCTCCGCTGCCAGCAGCACTGGGAGAAGTCAATGGAGGTGCTTCTGTTTATTTGAATAGGCACATGATTGAGCCCTAGAGGTTTTCACTTTTAAAAACCAGCTTAGTTAGACATTTTAGTGGAAGAGCTGTTGTTTTGAGGAAAAAGTAAACTAATCTAGACACCCTCCATTTTCCAAAAATAATACAAAAGGCAGAAACAGGTTTTCACTTTAGAGAAAGGATGTCAAAGAATCTGGAGCGCTTGGGCAGTGCATGTGAGACGGCTCCCTGTTCCCCTGTGTCTCTGGTGAGCCTGGAGAAAGTGTTACACTCTTGCATGCGATCGGTGGTACCGGCTTTCAAAAGAAACAATTTTGAATTTGATGCAAAGCATATTGGGAAGCTGGAGAAATTTGTTAGTGTGTGTGTGTGTGTGTATGCATGTCTGTCAGTGACTGGGCTGAGGTGGCAAGTGAGAAAGATAAAACACTCAAATAGAGGCACTGAGGAAGACTCAAAATTAAGAAAGATAGTTTTGTCAGCAGCACTTTGAACTAGCTAGTGATGAAAGAGGCCTGGGGTTAGACTGCGAAAAGCTCTGAAATGAGTGGATTGCAGCAATAACACCGGGAAAGATGCAGACAGGTGATGAGCCTGTCAGGGCAAAAGGAGAAGGCAGGGATTTGAGATGATTCGGGGGAATACATGACAGAATTTAGCCATGGGGAAAAGTTGGAGGTTAACCATGTATCACAAGGCTGGACAGTATGGGAAACAGTCATCAAACCCAACGGCACAAATATCAGGCAAAGTAAGGTGGTAGGCCACATCTTATTTTCTCTGCAGTTCTTAATAAATTCATGTCATCTGCAATCCTGAAATAGGTTTGAACAGGAACAAGGAGGAAAACTTCTTACACTTCCACTTTGGCTTTATTTACTTGCTTTCTTTGGTTCAGGTAATAAGCCATAATGACCTCGGCATAGGATGTCCCTGGAGGCATTAAGGACTAATTTAGACGAAGGTTTGCTCTTAATCTTGCCCTACTGACATAGAAATGATGGGGATAAAAATAACTGCGTTCATTCCAAAGAGAAATTTAACGAGCGTCTTTCCCAATTGTTGGGTAAAAGATATACACTTAGAAAGGAGTCTGGAGCTGGGCTGTGCAGCTGGTAGGAAGTAGTTTGGCTAAAAACTTTGTAGTTCAACTAATACCTTGCTGAAATCCCTGTCTTCCTTTGCAGATTATTGCATATTTAAAAGTACACTTACCTGGTCCACATTTTACATAGACTTTATTACCACAGCATTAGTAATTTAGTGCACTAGTAGGAATGAAGAATAATAAAGTGAAAGATTTTTAAAACTAGAATTCCTTTTACTTTATTTTTTAGAGTGACAATACACAGTCTTTGATAATTGTTATTTTTAAAACACACTTTGTAAGGTTTCACCTTTGGCAAAAAAAATGTTGTCGGATTTTTTAAAAGAAGCTGAAAATAACCAATCTTTTTGTTTGATGACCCCTGAATACATTTTGCAAAGACTTTAAAGTCATTGTCATGAGTGTTAAATATAAGGTAAACATTTTCAGAAAAGAATTTTATATTATTATTATTATTATTTATTTTACTATTCAGTGGGTTTTAAAGTAAATGGCATTGGCTGGTTTATGAGTGAGTTTCCTCTCCTTGTAAGACTTTCAATATATCTTGTGCTAACAAGGTTTTAAAGTTTATAAATGTTTGTGTTTCTATCTCTGTTTTAATGGGTTTGGGAAATTTAGTGAATATTTTAGCAGATATAGACAGTAACAATGTAATATTACATAGACTATGTGAGGTTACGGTGTTTGTTAAATGTTATAAATACTCTTAAAGCTAAAAGAGTAGCAAGCACTTTATAAGCAGTTGTAATTTATAAGCAATTTAAATTGTTTATAATGTGTAAACAATTTGAGTTAACAACTAATACATTTGACTGTGACTCTGGGAAGTGCTCCATAAACTGTTGATGGTCGGAAGCTCTTGCTTTAAGGCTTTGTTTTCTGGATTTCAAATTCTGTTTTTTCTGCTCTTAAGTAATTCTTTTCCTGATTTTTCATGAAACCGTCTCCTCCCTACAAAGAATTGTCATAGTCTTCTCATTCCCACCCTCAGCCCTTCAGGAACCTGAAAGCTGAAAATTTTTTTGTGTTTCAGCCATAAATGGTTTTGTTCTATATGTATACCCTGTCATTTTCTGTCTCATTTCCTTCTAAAATTGGACTTAGAGTAAGTAGGGAAACACATACATGAGAAAACAATCCAACTCATGTTATTAGGGAAAAATAGACATTAACTGACAGTTCTTCTGCCTACTTGTGATGAGATAGCCAGGAGGAAGACATTTAATTTACATAATTTATGTACTTATTTATTTAAATGTGACTAAAAGCAAAGTATGAGGGCCAAACACCTGAGAATCATTAGCAATGCTCTCCAGGGAGAAGAATTACTAGTCGTAGTAAAAAAACCCACGTGATAAACTGAGTTACAAATATCAATAAATGTCCTCATTTACAGCCTTTCCAGTAAAATCTTGACCACAAAATTTCCCTTTGCCTTGTGTTTCTAATGGTAACATAATGAAAAAATCCTACCTGAAAGCACTGCACCTCAATTTTTACTAGTTAGAGAAGAAATAGTACGTGAGCATTAAAGGAAGCACACCTTAACCTCCTGTCTTCAATACAGTGCTTTGCAATGGGACCTGTAGGTCATCACCTCTGTGTTAGATATTGCATCAACATTAGCGTTTTAATTCAGATCATGAGTAAGTTTTTATAGAATCACAGAATCTTAGAAGTGAATTGTATTTCCTGACTGTCCCCACTTGCTATGTTTTAGTTCACATTGTGGAGTGTTCTTGTGGTGCACGGTCTGGATTCCTTTTGGATGAAATGACAAAATGACTGCTCATGTTGGAAGATGAACGCCAGGATAGTACCTAAGGTGGTCTGGCTGCCACTGAGCAGTCAGGAGAAAGGACAAGACTAGAGCTACTGTGAAATAAAATCCCCAGAACAAGTATAGCGTGGTCTGCAGCACAAACTGGTTTGCCCACTGGGTCTCAGCTCTGTTGATGTAGGCATAGCTACAGACACCTAAACTATCTCCATAAAAATGAGGATGTCTAGCTGGTATCATCTGGTACAAAACAGAAAGTGCCTGACATCTTTGAAATGATGTGGCTATGCTTCTGTTTCCGGAGAGGACTCATTCGTCTCTTCTGTATGCACACTTTATTTCTTAATATGCAAAGAAAAAGAAACCTAACTGAGCGTGACTAGATTTCTATCTTTTGAGAACACGTTGCAGAATCGCGCATTTCAAACCAGGCTTCCCCAAAGAGCTGCAGCTGCAACATCAGCTTTTCCCACCCCTCTGGGAAAGCCTGCACAATCCAGGTTACAGCTTACATGGGATGGAAGCAGGTAGAGCAGCAAGTGGCTGGTATCACACCCAGCCGTCAGGAAGGCGCATTCAGCACCTGTGCTTCACAGCGAAGGAATTTCAGTCTCTCCTGTTTGCAGAATCAAGTGTGGTGAAGACAAACCCTTCTTCGCTCATGTTCTGTCTTCTCATGAGCTATGGAGGATTAGTCCTGGTGATGTCTGTGGGGTGTAATGTGAGCAGCCTGTTCCTTTGTGACTAATGGGCTTGCACCGAAGTTAAATCACTCATCCCATGGAGTTATCATTTCTACTGCACTGCAGTGATAATTATCTAAATAAGTAATAAATGAGGTGCTTCTGCTTGTGTGGCTGGGTTTAGACTGCTCACTTTAGTGCAGTGCCGGGAGATTTGTGTTCCCATGTCATCCAAGGTGAGCAGTAATAAATGTTATTTGTGTGGGATTCCTGAATAGCACCTTTCTCCAGCCCTCTCCTCACCACTGAGCAGAGACTGAACACAGTGGAGGGGCAGGAGCACTGTCAGCTACAAATAAAAGTGCTTAGGAGAAATCAAGGTGTTTTGCTTCAGCCAAAAGTGCAGAGGAACATTTAAGTTTGGCTACCTTAGTCTGTAATCACCAGCCTCAAAAAGCATCTCGGTCTCCTTTGGAAAGGGAGATCATGGAAATGAAAGACTTCAGGAAAAGAGAGAAAAGAAAGTGAATGGAGTGACAAAGTCAGGTCTCTGTGGAGGAAGGCAGCTCATTTGCTATATTCACATATGTCAATGGAAAACCAGGCTGAGGGAGAAGCGCTTGAGGTACTAGGTTCAAGAAACTAGTTACACAGGACTTATGTCTCTAAAGAGGTTTTAGTATCTTCTCTTGTGCGTCTGCACTATGGAGCCACCGTTTGGGGTTTGTGCTGGTGCTGTAAGACACACATTGATCAGACCAACTGAAGTGTAAGGGAGTTTCAGTAAGTTGACAGCAAATTTGAAGGTACTGTCATGAACATGCTTATCGCAGCTGAGGTCTGAAAGATGGAAGAACACAAGACTTGTGCTAACACCAGTTCAGGTTTTCCATTCTATCTAAAATATAGTTTTTATAGTTCTAATAGGGAGGGAGGCTGGATGAAGGAAAACTGAGTGACTCAAGCAGAAAGTATTAAGAGATCACACTAGTCTCTCCCCATCTTAAAATCTGTGAAATTGGACTCTGCTAGGGGCCCTTCCAAAGGGCATCGAAGCCAGTGGAATATACGCCTTTCACTTTATCATCATGTTTTCTATGAATATGCTGTTAAACAAAACTACCACAAAGGTATCTGAGCTTTTGGAGAAGTTACTGCCTGAGATTTTATGACAGTCACACGGCATATGGAAACAGCATATGGAAACTTGTTAACACTGAAAGGTAAGGAGAAAAGTGGCAATGAGTGATGAACTTCCTGGAAATGTTTAAAAAGCTGAATCACAGTCATCTGCAGAATTCCTGATGGAGCACATTGAGATTGATATGGAGTCAAGTGGTTTCCAAAGCTCTGCATCGCCCGAATGATGGCAAAGGGCTAGACACTAACCATATGTCAACTGCACGTTGCAGAAAGATCTTCTGCCACCTGAGAAAAGAGGGTGTGAAATCATTAGCACAGACTAGAAATGTGGAAAGTGAGGGATTGTCATGTAACCACACAAAGAAAACTACCTATAAAGATTATATCAGCTAATGAGTTTTTCACACTGCTGCCTACAACAAGGGAAAGTTTTGCATTTTTATCTCAAACAGAATCAGAGGGGTAGTTGAAAAAACACCTGTAACATCAGCAGGGGTGAATTTGGCACCTCTGTGTGGAGAAGATACTTTTACTTGAGCAATTTATCATGCAATGGCAGATCTAAATCCAATAGTAATTAGTGTTTAATTGACTTTACCAGCACATTCAATGCTTTGCACCTCGTCTAATTATGGAATATCCTTCGTGTACATGCATTTTCATCAAAGCTGATTTTTCCAAGAATATTGTCTATATCAAAATGGCTTGAGGTCTTATGTTGCAACTGATGGACTAGTTTAGGAGTCAGCCCTGGCATCGTCACTCACAAAATAATAAACAAACAATAGCCTCTTTCATCTTAGTAAATCCCAAAGTTCTGTGCAGAGTAAATAATAATTAAACAGATGAACATTTAATGAAAATGTCTACATCAAAGAAGATGCATATCACATTAAAAATATATTTAGCTTCAAAACATCCCCACCATCTAGCCATTGCTTATCAGGTTTAACTGCATACAATGATGAAAGAGTTGTCTGATTTTGCAGCCCTTGTAATTAGTGATTCTCTTCCAATTACCTTCAAATTTGGCAGCCTGTGTTACTATTATCCTGACTGTATCTCTTTCTAGGATGTTGCACCACTGTTACATCCCACTTCTATGTCCATTAGGGAGGTAGTTTGTCTCCTGAGGCCTATCGAATCCAATGGGAATCTTTCCGGTTACTTCAGCAGTTCTTGGATCAAGATCGCAGTAAATTCTAGCTTGTTTCTTTACATTTGCTTCATTTGCCTGTGTAGCTGGGGCCAGGTGCCAGTACACTCTCTCCTTCAGACTAGTGTTTGGTGTCTATTCATTTTTAGTTGCTGTTTGGATCAAGCCAAAAATGCAGATTCTTGCATGAGGCAGTAAAAATGTCAGGCTTCAGCATTATCTGGAATAATGAGAAGCAGCTGGTTTTACACGAGATAATTCATGATCCGCCAACAGACAGGGCAACATGTGGAAAAGGGACCAACCCCAGCCAGCTGTGGAGAAAAAAGGGATTGTCCCCTGTGGACTTTTTTCCACACATACCTTTGGCAATTGTTTGTGTGGTTTATGAATTTTGAAAGGTTCACAATTTTTCTCACCGGACCACAAAATCTGTTGCTGTCAATGCTGTGGGACTTGCAAAATTTGTTACTAGTCAGGTGGCACTACTTTTCTGCACACATGGAAATCTCCATAGGCTTCTCTTTTCTGTTGTCCCGACTTGGTTTACAGGTTGGTTTAGGGAATCTCACTTCCTGCTTTTTTTCTGTTTGTTTCCACCTTCTCCATGAAAATATTTCTTCCTGTGTGCAGGGATGGTTCTTGTGACTGAGTCTAGCGCAGGGGGGGGTGGTGAGGAGAAACCATCCTTCCGTAATCAAGGAGTTCCAAAATCTGCCTGTATTTCTGTCTGTGCACATACCCACATTTTCTTTTTTCTAGAAAATACTGTACAAAACAAGTACTGACCAGATACCTGGAATTCTATATGAACAACTTCACAGATTAGCTCCTTCTGGCACCCAGAGAGAATCAATACCTTTAGTTACAGACAGATCTACCAGAGACAGTAAGGGCAGTAAAAACACCTATTCTTTCTGAAGGAATTGATTCAATTTCTAAGCAATTGCCTAGAAATCAATTCAGACAAACTGGAATGCAACTGCTAATTATGCCTTATTTCATTTTGGAAGTGGTGTGAATTTATGCCAGAAAACCAGGGGGCAATTGTTCCATGTAGAGCAAGGGGAAAATTATTGGAAGTGCCCGAAAGCTCCTTCTTTCCACTCAAACCCAGATGAAAAAAATCAAAAGAGCTGTTAGAAACCATAGATCTCTGGGTTTTATGTGTATTCTTTTGGCCTGAATAAATTTGTACTCTCTTTCAAAAGCAGAGTTTTACAACTTTAGTGAATTTTAGCCCCCTAGTTTGTAATTTGCAGTCCCTAAGAGTAGTAAGTAGACTGAAGTCCACATCATTCTAAGGTTAAGCCCCAGCTGTAACTCAGGTACTCTCAAAGCTCCACTTTGGCTAAATGCTTTCTCTGCACCTACCTGCTCAGCAGATGATGACAATCTTCAAGAGATGGTATTTTAGAAAAAGGCCAACTGTTCTCAGAGGCAGAGAAAGCACCATCACTTATTTTCAACTCTCCGTCTAGGCTTCTCTTTATAAACTGACTGCACCAAGCCCAGTTTATTAATGTTCAGCAAATAGTTTTACCAGCACTCACTGTCTGGCTCCACAAAGCCTTTCCCTGACATGCTGACCTATCCTAAAGCTGCGCTGTTATGTTGGCCTCACAGAAACCCCTAGGAGCTGAAGTAGCTGTAATTAAAGGTTTTCAGCTACAGGGCTGTCAAATCCTTTTGTGTATCTATTTTGGCAAGTGCTTCAAATCCTACAGCAATATTAAATAGACCATCTGTTAGCCTTCATTAGGCTCTCACTCATCAACAGGACTATTAAATATAACTGAGCATGCTAAAGGAAACCTTGACATCTGGGCTTTCAATTGGAACAGTGATCAATATTAATAACAAAACTATTTCACCTGAATTTATTATTAATAGAAAGTTAAATACAGCATAAATATGGATGTTTTTCCCTACAACACAGCTTTAATATGACTAATCTGAACGATATAGTGAATCCCAACTTTATTACTATCAATATCTGTAATGATGTAGGTACCTAAAGAGCTCCATGGCACTGGCACTGGCCTGAAAACATGTGAAGGACTGATCATCCCTTTCATCTTTGTTAAACGACAGGGCAGATAGGACCATGCTAAACACAAGAGGCGTTATAGAAAAAGACTTACAATTACAAAATACTCAGTGGACCTGGCAAATGGCTTACTCTCCTCTTTGCAACAACTTCTTACATATTTAAGGACAAGGTATAATATCTGCCTTAGTTGTCTCTTGTCTACATTAAAACAAGCTCCCAAAGCACTACTTAGAGAAAAAGTTTTCTAGACCCTTTTACTCGCCTCACTGTTCTCCTTTGTATTCTATCCACTTATTCCATGCCTGTAATTAAAGCATAAGGATATTCACCAATTCCTCAATACTCCAGCTGAGGAATGTTGGACAAATTCCTTCACAAGTTTCACACACACCACTTCCATTTATATAGCCAGTATGATCCCTGCTTGTTTTTTTCCTTTCCTTTGAAGAAGGACATGGTCTACTCTTTTCACATTTTATATAAGTGTAGCTGATTCTTCCTGAATACATACAATATTTTGACTGTTTCTGCAGGGAACTGCCCCTTATGTATTTCAAACCAATTCCATCACGATCATTTTGAATACTAACCCTGTCTTCCAGTGTTCTTTGTAGATCCGGTCAGAATGGCATTTTTTCCCAGATCTATCATTAGAAAAAATATTGATCAATAAGGGAATCAAGAAACGCTACTGAGTGACTTCATCTGATACATCATTCCAGCCTAATACTACACAACTGATTACAAGTCTTCAAAAATGTCAACTGAAAACCAATCTGTTACAAAAGGTTCCTGGAATCCTAATGTAGCTTATTTCAGAACATATTTTCCCACAGAGCTACAGAGTCATAATCAAAAACCTTACTGAAGTGGTGGTATCCACTTCCCCTTTCTTCACCCCTATGTAAAAGACCAGTTGTGTTGTGTGTAGAAAAGCAATAGTTTCTTTCATCTGAGAACAAGGATGCTTCATCCAGGCAACTGCTTCAGTAGCAACTGTATAGTATAACTGTACTCATAAACTTGTCAGCCCTCATCCTAAAGTCATTCTGTCTCCATCTTTCTGGAATAACTGAGTCACACTGACTAATTTCTGATTTTACAGACTTGGTAGCTGGAACATGGTTTGGAAGATCTGTCATCTCGACTGTTGCAGGGAGATGAAAAAATGTACTCATATCTCCCTCTGCGCCTCACTGGTAACTATAGAACCAATAATGGATTTGAAACTTTTGTTCTGGTGCAAATACCCGAAACACTGGCAAAGGTATGATGTGTCTGAAAGCTATTCCTCACTTTATTATGGACCTGATTGAAAAACTCTGTGTCTGAGCTGCCTGGCATAACCCTTGAGCTCCAAATCTCTGCTTTACAGGCAAAGCTGATGCTGAAACAAAGCAAGATTTTGAGGCTGACAGAGAGCAACATAGCCTGCCAATAGCCTGGCACACAGACAGCGTGAGCAGAGATGTCAGACCTTGCAATGTGCATGATTGGAGCCGAAACGTAGTCACTAAGACTTCTAACTCCTTGTCTTCTAGCTGCATCATGTACACATCAGTGGGATCCTTTGTGTCACAATTTGTTTATTCATAAAATGGGAGAAATTGAGTTCCAGCACACAATCCTTAGGAAACAGATTAATGCTGATGAGCATCTTGATCTTCTGATACAGAATCCAATTCCGATTATACAAAGTCCGGTATTTGTGAAATTTTCAGATGAGTAATTTGTTATTTTGTTTTTTACCTAAGAGAGCCATAATTAAGGCAGGCTCAGGGTACCACATCTGAAGGGCATTCTCCCTCAGATTATCACACCACTATCAAAAGAGTGAAAAGATACCCAGACAGTCTGAGGAAGTGGCATCAGTACATTTTTATTTGGAGGCTGTTTCCAGTCATCTTTTACAGCACCTGCCACAGGCTGGAATTTTATTTTCACATTAATGTATCAATATCTAGCAAAATAATTATTCTCCAGAGCATCACTATAACCCAGACAAAGTTTTCCTCTGTGTTGAACCAATCATATTGAAGGAAAACTCAAATATATCTCCCATTTTTGCATAAGAAACTGTTTTCGTGAGTGAGATGTGATTCAGATTTGTTAGTTTACATTGATGCAGCTCCGCACATAATAATTTGTCAGAATTCTAAGTATGAATGGCCAGATGCTCAGCTGAATCCCATACACCATATGTCAGTCTGGACTGATATTTTGCCTGATTTCCTTAATACTGAAAACAAATGAAGTGAGCAGAGTTCAGTTCAACTGCTGCTTTCCCCAATTCTTTCTGAACATTCTCCAGACATAATTTGGATCTTTGTACTTCAGAGATTATTTTGTTCTTATTTTATGGCAATTTAACCTTCTATGAGTAAAAATTCTATGATTTTGTCCCATGTGAATCAAGTATCACCAATTACCATCGATTACCATAGCGAGGTATATTCTTAAGGCTAATACTCATTACTCATTTCAGCAATTCATGCTAGTACATGACAATATCCCTGCTATAAAAGTAAGCAATTGGCTGTAGCACCAAAAGCCGAAAGAAAATCCGGAAGATTAGCCATGGGAGGAGCCCACTAGAAGGCCAAGACTGAATGTCAAGACATACACCATTTTTCAAACAGTGGGTGGTCAAAAATATATCTTCTGTCCCGTATTTAGTTCTGACATTCAACTGATATGATATTGTTGTGGTATTTGTGGAGAGTGTTGCTCCAGCACATCTCTGCTGTGACTTTCACTGATAGTGGGTTCCCTGAGTTAATAACCCTGGACCCTTCTAGTAGAAAGCCCTAAGATGAAAATTGAAATAATGTATTCTCAAATCTCTTCCAAGGAAACAGAGTAGATGTTTTTGTTGCAGAGACAAACAGTACATATGGGAGTACAGCAAGCTGGTCAAAAGGGAGATAAATTCAGTCCAGAGAAGCCAAATTGTGGTGAGTCAGTAACAGAACTGGGCACAGGAGCCTTAAGTATAGTTGTGGAATGGTAGCATGGAACGAAAACTGGTTAAGTCCTTCACTATGACTACGTCACTTAAAAATGACATAAATGTCAGTTCTTAGTGAAAGGGAAGACTTCCTCTCCAGTCAAGGACATACATTTCTGCTGGTTTTCTTATGCTGGTGTAATGATTTTGCAGCACATGATGGATAAGATCAAAGACTGATTTGTTTGGAAGTCTTCATTTTCAACAAGGTAGCTTGCAGTAGGATCAGTTTTCTGAATCACTGACTGACTTTACAGATGCTGATGTCTTCACAAGAAGAGCAAGAATAAACAGCAAGACTTGGCAACAACCTAGTTTTATGTCAGAGTAAAATGATCTTTATCTGCAGTCCAATTCAATGAATCTGCTTTTGGGACACAAGCTAGGTTGGCCGTGTGCCCTGCTGACATGAATGCTTGCCCTGAGCTAGGTAGGATACCTGTTGGTGCCGTTGTATCTTTATTCCTATTTATTCTGTGGCCAATGACACTCTTGGAGAGAAAAGTGACCCTGTATTTCCAGCTGTTGTTGTAAGGTTGTTCCAGTCCCTTTTTAGATGCTTCAGGACTGATTTGTGTAGGTACAAATGCCTTAATTTCACTATTTTGAGTGCTGGGAGAGAAAAGAGTAACTCTTATTTAGAAGGAAGTCTCTCAAGTTCTAGTAAGAGATAGGTATCATATGTTGGAAGTTACTCAGAAATTTCCTATCTGCTGAGACTTCCTGAGAAGTTCTGTGTATTTGCTTTGAGAGACTTCAGCATTTCTTAATAACTGAAAACAAACAAACAAAAAATTCTCTGAACATAATTAAATCAATCCTAATTGTTTACATAGCGTTTACAGTTTTCATGATCCCAACATATAAACAAGTACAGGAGCATCTATTTACAGGGTATTGACCTTCACACAATACTGTTTGTGGCTTGGCATACTCAATGAAGGTTGTGACTTTCCCATACCTATCTGTTTTCTGCTTTACGTTAATGAAACAAAAACTACGCTGGGAAAAACACAGTGAGAGAAATGGCAAACAGGTCATGGGAAGATATTTAAAGAGTAGCTATCTGGGAAAAATGACAGTGCTACAATGGCTTCCTAGGCTACCACTTGTCAGCGGAGCCACAGTAACTGATAGCTGTGTATTCTTGGACCCCCACAATTGCAAAACAAGAGTTAATTAATCTTGTACACTTTACTTTTCAATAGGGCAGACCGAAAACTCGCACATCACTAGTTCCTGTTGATCAAATGACCTGTGGTGACTCATTTATCCATTGTACCTTTGTGTTTAGTTGAATAGCTTCAAAGTATATAAAAAACACACTATCCATGTAAAGAGTTAATAATCAATGAGCTTGCAGAGAGTTTTACAGCCTTCTGTAAGAGTAATCTCAGCCAGTGATAACAGCAAGAGTAAGCAGAAGGAGATTCTACTGGCCAAAGACAGTAATAGGCTTTTTTTTTTTTTCTTAAAAATGGGTTTCTTCTAGTCTAAGTAGATGACAGATATAGGTAAATAGCAGAAATAAAATAAAGGGAATCGTGGCTAGCAAACAGCACAGGAGGTGGAAGATTTTTCTAACATTTAGACATGGAATGTGGCCAAGGCAGGATTAGTCCTCAGAAAAGATGAGGAAGTGAATGAGGAGACAAGAAGGTGGAAAGTGGATACAAGGGAACAGGGGAAGTGGTGTGGAGGAGATGGAGAGTAGACAACAGCCAATTCATCATGAAGTCCAAAGTTAGTCCTCTGGAAAACAATCTGCTTATACAGTAGGAATTTTTTTCTCTCCTCAGCAGCACCTAATGAGGCAGTTTTGGAGCACTGTCCATGGCTTCGTGTCTCCAAGAAGCAGGGATTGATGCTTCCCACGTTTGCTACTATTGCTCAAATGACATGGGATGTCACCTCAGTTTGTATTCCCTGACGTGGATGAAGTTGGGTCATCTCTGATAAATTCTCTGACCTAGAGGAATACTTGAAAAATACAGATGAGTGGAGTGTCTATTAATCCTCCCATAATACTGCATCCCTTCTATGCATTCCAACTCACCTTAATAACTGTTTCAGTTTTCTGTTAAAATCTTTTGGTTTAGGAGTGGGACGCCAATTTAAGATCCCTAAAACTGAAGGAAATCTCCTGGCAATAATTACTAAGAAAGTCCATAGTACGCAAGTTCAAGTTGTTCACCTGCAACGGCAAAGTAAAAAGTAATGATGGAGTTCTGATTTGGTTCATCTAATCACTGAATTCCAAACTAACAGATTCTCTTGGGCGTGAAAAACTGGGCCAGAAGTACCACGAGAATAGGTTGTCTCTTGGTATTTCTGCATGGAACAAGGGCATGTTAATAATAGCAAAAATGAAAAATAATTAAAAATAAAAGGCTTCATTCTCCCTGCATCAGAATTTTGTTCGCTGTGTTGCTGGAATGGGGAAGCCTTTTGTTTATAGTAAGACCAGGTCCAAATTATCCATGGTAGTTTGGGGTTTTTTTCCAAATCTTTTAAAGACATTTCTAACTCTTAACAAAGACTCGCCTCACTCTTATTTCTTCTGAGTTGATTCCATTTGCCAGGGGATTATAACTGAAAAAATTCGGTATTGGCTAAGTAAATAGTTGTCTGAGGCTGTGCTAGTAGCCAGAGGTGCATGAATTAATTGACCCAGTCGTTCTCTTCTGTCTTCATTCTGTGATTGTTCTGAGCCTGTGCAATGTTTCTATGACCTTCACTACAGGATTAATGGGAGTTATTTCCTCTATTGGTGCAAAGCAATTATGCATGCCATCTTGCTTTGAGGTGGTTTAAATGAAAGTTGTCACTAGAAATGTTAACCTTCACCTGTCATAATGCTATTATGTTATCTTGGGCTAATGGCAAAAAGAAGTCATGATTTCATTTTATTTAAATTTCAGCTGGGTATTTGACCATAAAATTATTTATAAAAAGAAACACAATAAAGACGGTAGATCAAGAGTTCAGCAGTGAAAAAGAAAAGTGTTGTGCCATTGTATGGAATGTAATTATAGAAAAGACTTCAGTGTACACCAGAATGGATGAGGTTTAAGTACTCCAAAGATTCTATACAAGTGAAGGAGCTGACTGTATTATTGTCCTTTGAAAATCCCAATATCTGACTATTTTATTCTCGTGACGTTAGTAAATGCTCATGACAATGGCTGACACAAGATCACAGTTAACATTTTCAATCAAAACATCCATTCTCAAATGAAAAATAGTGGCTAGCTTAAAATTGAAGACAACCCTGCCTAGGGACCAATTTTTATTTTTATTTTGTTTTCTTATATTTTCTATAAGCACAGTTTGGTGAAAATGAAGGCTAGATAGTATGGATTCTTCAAGAGTCGCATTAAATGGAGAATAATAATGCTACATCTGGTCAATTCCATGTATGTGTGGTTGTGTGAGACAGGTGTGAGAAATTACATAAATGAATCAGTCAGAGAGGGTGGGATGAAGAGAAAATAGGTTTTCATTTGAATATATATGTGTCAGACAGGTTGTCTGGGATTAAAAAAGTTAGGTTTTTTTAATTGTAACTGTTTGAAGATGTATGAATAATAAGATATTATTTTGGGCAGAGTGTAAGATAAACAGGCTTCAGAGTCCAGCATTGTATGGCTGGTGAGCAGATCCCTACTTTCAATCGCTGAAGCAGAGGTTGTTCTAGGATAGGCTTCTCCTCTTTTCAGGATGTGAGAAATCACTTCTAACAAGTATAAAAAAACCACAGCGTTATATGAAGCTGATATGAAGCAATTCATTGTTGGTGAATCAAAATTTTTCAACAGAAAAAGGTTTCCTCCAGAACTTTCTAAACATCTCTAATAAAAAAAGATGAACCACAGGCTCAACATTGCATTCTGCAAACTCTAAGCTCATGTGAATTGCCCTTGCTCAGTGAAACAGCTTGAATAGAAAGTGGTCTTTTTCATAAGGTAGAATCAAACCCCTAATGAAAGAATTTAGGACATAGGAATATACAGACAAAAGTACCACCATCCACCTGATTTCTGGCTTATGTCCACTGACTTTAATTTCCTTCTTCTCAGCTTTTATTTGTTTATTATTTTTTTTTTTTGGGGGGGGGAAGGGCATGACACAAAGGGCAGTGGTATCTGACATTTTTCTTGATTTATTAAGGCTGGAAGATTGCACCCTGATAATCTTCTTCCACTATTACTGACGGATTGGCAATGGGCCAATCTACTGCAGCCTGCTGGGAAACTTGCATAAACATACACCTGCAGTCAAGAAAAGCGCAAGGGGATAAATGTTCTAGTGATAGAAATGGACATTGCTTTAGGACTTGCACCGATAATGCACGCTCAATTTTAATTTTTGCTCTCTGTTTAGATTGTACCATCAATTAAGTTATGGTTTTTTGCCTCTCCTTTACTATCAGGATAGGAACAATGTGATCCTAGTAAATATATCAGTGGGACATCCCATAGGATAACTGTTAATAACTTAAAAATACTTGGGTCAAACACAAGGTAAAATCTGACTAGGAAACATGGAGACAGTTAAATTGCATCTTGGCATCTACGTGGAATATCTTGTACCTCTATAATTACATTATCAAGGTGAAAGATGGGCAAGCATGAAACAGTCATTGAAATTAATACCATGAAGTGTAGTATTTACAAAGGAATATATTATATTTGTTTCAGCTGATGTTGAAAAGGGCATGTGGAATTACTATTTTGTATCCTTTAATATCTTCCAGATGTAAGAGATCTTTTGTTTAATGTCATCTCAGCAGGAGTTTAGGAAACATGTAACTAGCTTTTTTAATGAGGTCATTTTTAGGAAGATAGTTCTTCTCTTATTCTCATTTCCATTCCGTATTTCCTTCCCTGATACTTCTTGCCATGTTTTCATAAGCTTTGTGAGTGTGTAATTCTGTAAGCCTTCTCACCTTTTCACGTCTAATCTTTACATAGTTTGAAGTTGCACATTAGAATATAAGTACTTAAAATTCAAATTCATGGTATCGTTTATATGGAGAGTACACACTTCCACTGAATTTTTCTGCAGGTTTTTGTGGTATTGCAGATATGATGATGATGTAACACCTCTATTTGCCAATTCTGTAATAAGAGTAATGGAGACATTTATCAGTCATATCAGTTGTATACAAAGCTTCAGTAACAATTGTGAAAAAGGTTGGGGTTGTTTTTTATTCATGCTTCTAAACGGAGCAAAGAGCTGGGCAAATGAAATACAACTTGTTTGCCTCAAAGAGTTTGTTACTTAAAATGGCAACACAGATAGAGGGAATACTATTCATGTTTCAATGAAGAAGATAAAGTTGCAGATAGATCAATTGTATTGCCAAAGAGATTTCTGGGGACCCAGGACTTGACCTGCAAGCCAGCATTTTCAGCCACCACCATATTGCAAAACTACCTCACCTCTTAACCTGTCATTCAGACTCGTAACCTAAGTTTCTGATGTGCATTCTCTCTATGAGGAGACTGAAACCAAATAAAATGTGTAAACTTCTTGTGTCATCTGAAATAGTGCAAAAACTCCATGGATTCATTCATCTTTTGCATTAAAAAGAAGCATGAACCCTGTACAGTCCTACATGGATGAAATTAAGATGAAGGGGCACATGAAAGACTCTTTGAATGCACATGACTGGGTTTGAATTAAATAGATTTACTGAGAGAAGTTAGTGTTTGACACCATAGCTGAACTGGGATGGAGGGAATGAAGAATAGGCCCTTAAACTGGACCTGTCTCCTCCGATTTATGATCATTGTGCATATTCCTACTCAAGTAAAGATCCTTAACCTAATGAGCAACCCCAGTTTACAGCAGCAGAATGTATTGAACGGATAAGGACTTCCAAACTGATACATCCATTGAAGGGTATAGTGCTATTTCTATGGTATTAGACGAGAATTAAGAAAACATTAGGAAGTCATGTGATGGATGGAAAAAGAAAATTAAAAGATGAATTGCTTCATGGGAATCAATTTCTTAGACCATTCTTCCTGGTTCATCATGTTCAGAATTATGAGGCAAGTAATTACCAAGTCTTTTCCATTTCTCACACTTTGTGGAGACTAGATCAATACAACTCTTCTTACAGTCACCCTGGTACTTGTCTGTTCTACACTGGCAAAAAATATCTGGCTCCTTTGTTTCAAGAAGGAAGGATAGGTGCAAGATGAGCAGTCACTTGCCTTGTACTCTGTCAGTATCTCTCCTATGGACTGCCTGCCAGACAAGATGAAAGACAACTGCATTTTCTGGGCTTTTCCAGGGGAAAGAAATAAAACCCTCCAGCCTGTGATGCATTATTAACTCCTATTTATAAAATGTTTTAAGACTTTCTCCTGAAAAACATTTCGGAGGGGTCCTTAATTACAAATAACAAGGGTCAATGCTTATTGTTTAGTTAAGCTACCACCTGCTGATCCATCAGCTTCCGGCTCCTTGTGTTAATCTGACACTGTAATGGCAATGCTACCTTAAAGCACACAAGTTGAGTGTTCCTGGGAGAGTGCTTGAAAGAATCAGCAGTATATGCAAGAGCAGACCACTTCTGTCTCAGACTAAAGCCTGCCTTATCTCAATAGTTTCCACTATAGACTCAAGCTACATAGAGATGGACTCCTGCTACTTGCGCTAGCTCCCCTGCTGCTGTCTTGCTCCTCAAACACTGAAAAAAGCAGCTGGAGCTAATATTATTAAGAAGGGCCAGTACGAGGTAACACCTTTTTATTTATATTTTCTGACTTTCAAGATTGAAAGATTTGAGATTGAAAACAGGATGAGGAACCCACACTCAACTCAAACACAGCTTCAGTTGGAGCAGGAAGCATCCAGGTAAAGGCTGCAGGAGGATCCTTTTGATGAGAAGGAAGTAGAAGTTTAGGTTGTCAGAGGATGGTGCTGAGTCCTCAGCCCCTGGGCCCTTTAGAGGAGGTAAATGAGCTTATGATAGGAATAATTTAGATGTAGTTTCTCTGGCTTCAAGATCAGATACAGAGACTCTATATGATACTTCTGGAGATATCTTCCAAATCAGTTTGTCTATTATGCCATTTACTTCTCTGTCCAGGCTTAAAGACGAAACTCTCCTGGGATGAAGCTGCCTAGGGAGGGTTGGGATTCAGATCAGATATTCAGTATCTGGTTCAGCCTATCGTAGGGGATTCATGCTTTAACAGGTGAGCTTTAAGGAGTCCTAGCAGGCATTTCATAAGTACTACCGGCTCCAGAGACAGGACAGGGGTCATGCGACACAAAAGACCAGTTTTCCTGACAGAACAACCTGGTTGAGAACAACTTTTTATGAAACAGAGAATCTGGGAAAAAAAAAACCATAAATAAAAGCATTTCATTTTTATTTTAAGCTTTTAGCATTTAAAATGCAATTAAAGGAAATTTTGGAGAGTCATTTCACATTTTAATAAGAAGAAAATGTTTAATGCTGAACAACACGTTGGATCATGATGACCACTAGTTAATTATCAAGGCCATATAATGATGCAGAAGGGCTCATTTTCCACTCCAGATTGCATCCTACAGATTCTCACTCTTACCTGCTTATCTCACTGAAGTTTGATGTGTCACTCTGAAGAAAAATAAGTAACCAGCATACACACAAGGACTCTGAGATCCTTCAAAAACTGAGATATAGATTGTTAAAGCAATAACAAGCAGATGATAATGACTTTTAATTATATAGTTAGTTACAGTAGTAGTAGTTACAGTTAGTAGTAGTTACAGTAAAGATGCTGATTTCACCCTTTATCTTCCATTCTTAAGTTGATGCTTCATGCTATTACACTGTATTTACTGCCCCCTCAAACAACTTTTCTTGTAATAGAAGTTCAAACACTTTCTTTTAAAGTGATCAAAAACTTTTGTTTCGGTGTCAATTTTACAAAAACTTATATTCAGTTCAAAAATTGAGTAAATGTAGAAGATGACATAAAAAATATTATTTTGTATCATGATTCTTAGATATTCTTGCCTCTTTTTAATTGCTGGATCGTGTTTACAGTAACACAAAATTAGGCTTGAAGGAGCCCACAGACTTAATTTTCCTCAAATAATCCCTCAAAGTAATGGTTATGTTGATTCAGACACATTGTATCAGCACATTTGTATGTTAAACAAAGGTCTTTCTGCCCCCAAGATGTTAACATAGCCTTTTTAATGAATTCCCAATTAATTTTATCAAAAATATTTTAATAAATAAAAGATGAATAGAGAGATGAGGTAGAACTCTGCCCTCTAATGTAGAAAGCAAGCAGAAACAAAGGGGTTTTTTTTCATTTTTGGTTAATTAACTATGTCTTTTGGGAATAAGGCTGAGTCTTAAATTGAAAAGATGCAGGAAAGAACAAAACTGTATATAAATCAGGAATCTCAAAGGAATAAATTGGAAGGGTAGAGAGGAGCACACTTTTTTTTTAAGATCACTATTATATTATAATTAATTATACTATATTAAATCTACAGTTAAGGCTGACATCAATTCTAGAATGGCTACAAACTTTCAAGCATTAAGGACAAGCGCAAAGGTTAAGGCAAGATATTTTCCTAGAACAACCATCCCATGACAGCTTACTGCAGGGTGACATTCATGTGCTTTTGAAGAGTTCATTACTGATCATATTGACTAACTGGACTACAAGTCTGAGCCAGCAGAGACATTCCTGACTTCCCATTTGTTAGATGCATTATCCAAAGTGAAAAAGGGGAAGTGTGCTCTTGACTGATGAAGAATGTTCTGGTGATTTATTCAGGTTAACATGGAGTAAAAAAAGGTAATTGTTTTACTCTTGCAATAATACACTTGAAAACCTTTAACTTGATTTTATATGGAATGTTAATAAAGAGATGATATGAGTGTGAAGTCTGTGAAGAATGCACACATGCAAAGGTTCTTTCAAACTTGGTTTGATTTTCTCAACTGTATTCTGTAAAAAAAGTGCAGTAAAAAAAGTACAGGGTGAGGCCATAAAAAACTCATCTGATACTGTTAGTTGAGGCTTATTAACAAATGTGGCTTGTTGCACACAGAAAGCACCACTTCTGGGTGATTTCTGATCAGCTCGGAGCATGGCCAGGGCCACATGTCTTCCTGGAACTGTTTATTTAGATGTTCCCTCAAGGCTAGCCCAGTGTTCAATTACTCTCACTAATGAAATAAGGGAAGGTGGCCAAACAGTAATATCTTTGAGAGGCTAGAAGTTATCTCTTCATAAAATAACAGAATGGAAGCGAAATAATACCTGTATCCTCAAAGTGGTGTACGAGGCCAACCAAGGTTTGCTGGAGAGGGATCCTTAAGTCTAGCTTATGCAATCAGTGCTGATCTAACACTCTACTATACTGACAGAGCTCCTCCTCTGTGTACCTCCTCTTTTATATCATTTCCCAACTAGCTATGCTCTCTGAGCCTCAGAGAACTGGGGCTTCCAGCCAAGGTGGGTCATCATGTTACTTACAAAAAACCACCTCAATAATTCTCTCACTTCGTCACTCCATCTGGAACATTTTCACACCTAGCAAATTCTCTTACATTTTTATTGCATACTACATTGTCATTCCTTGGTTCTGCAGGCTTACAGAGATGACAAAAGGTGACAATAGCAGGACATTAAAATATAATCTATTGCAAACATACCCATGGATCTCATAGCCAGATGGATTTTTTTCAACCCTCCATTCCGAGGTTTTAAATTAAATTTATATTCCAATTTTTATAGAAGATAGGTATGGTGAGGTGCTGCCAAGAACACCTTAAGAAAGTGGCACAGTTGTATTAATTGTCATTCTATACCAGCTAAATATTCACCAATGATAATGACTCATTTTGCCTCATTATTTTTCTTGTATGCTGCATTAAGGGCTTTATATTGTCAAGGGTTTTATCTTCCTTCTTTGCCTATATTTCTAATCCACTAAAGTCTTTTTCTCTTCCCCCCCCTCCCTTATTCAAGCTAGCAAAGTTTTCATTATCCTTGTTCTCCTAGGAACAAGCTATTTGTGATTTGGGACAGCATTTTTGTATTCAATCATCTTTCTTTTCTTTGTTGTCAACCCTTTAAAGATGCTCTTCTTGCTTTCCTGTAATTTATAGCTTCTCAAAAAGTCTAATCAATTCATACCTTCCCCACAGGTTCAGATCTGACTTTCAGTGTTGGCTGTTTGGAATTCACAGTAATAGGTGTTGCATTTTTGATAACACATTTACTGGTATGTTAGCCAGGATGATTTATAAAGGGTGCGTGGGAGGATTTGATTTTTTGCCATCCTTAACACAGACGAATTAGGTGAAATATTTCTCCATCAAAAGCTGCCACCCAAAGCTTGGCTCTCAACCACAGCATAAGCTCACTCAGATGGGATCTCTGAGCTTGAGGCATGCCACAAAATACAATACTATAGTGGACAAATCATTCAAAGGTAGCTTGTAGCCATGCAGTGTGGGAAGACTTTTCAGACTGCTGTAAACTGGCAAAACATTAAGCTGTCTACAATAGGAGCAACAAATCTATGCTACTCTCAGTAGACATACATTTGCTTAGATTAGTTTCTACATAGAGGGTTTTGGGCAAATTGTTTTCTTATTTAGTTCTAGTGGGAGTAAAAACTCCTCCAAGCAATATCAATCAGTTATCCCTTGATTTTTCTGCATGAAGGCACAGTTTGTGTCTCAAACGCAGTGCCTGTTCTAAGATACAAATCAGAGAGGGTTATTCACGTAGAAACAATTTGACATGCATGTTCAGACTCCTCTTCTAAGGAATGATTCCTCTGATAGGAGATGTTAAGGTCAGTGCTTCAGAACCCAAAGAGCTTATCAATGCTTCAAGTTGGCCCAGAGCTCCTTTTCCACTGCCCCTGCACTTCTACATCCTCTCCCACAATGAACTCCAACATTTCATTTTCCTGTGCTTATAAGGCCTTTTGGCCTTTGAGCTGGTGGTAATTAACACTCTTTAAGGTAACAGCAAGAGAACACTGCCTTTTTTGCTTCATATCTACTGTCTGTTCAAGGACCCTAGGAGATGAAGACAGGGAGAAGTGAGAACTGACAAACAAGAACAGTAAGTGAGGGTGTACGTCCAGGAGAGGTCATAAGAACTCCTCCATCTGTGATCTTTTATTAGAAAGTATCTCTATAAGGTCTTTTCCTCCTTCATAATCAGCACTAGCTAATGCTGCTCCTGAAAAAAAAAGGCAGAGAGGGCTGAAATAAAAATCTTTATGTCTACCAGTACGCACTTATACAGAAGCTCCAATCACTTCTCAGCCTGCATACTCTCATAAATAGTCAGAGCCATACAGCGTTGCCAGGACTCTGCCTCCAGAAAAATCCCCTGACCTAGGCTACAGACTTGCATCAAAGCCCTGAATCAGATAAAAACAAAAACTTACGTAGAATGCAAACAGCAAAATATACTCTTCCCACAAGCTCCACCACCCAATGGCCTTTGCTAAACTTGGCCAGCCCGTTCGTGAGTGATGATTGCTGAATTGGCTCCTTCTGCTCCTACCCTGAACCAGAAAAAAGAAACACAGGTGTTTCTGTTTCAACTAATGTATAGCCAGAGACCGTCTAGGTATTTTCCAGCTTCTACAACTGGAAACTCTGATATCCTATTCCAGGCAACAGTCTCTCCAGAGTCAACTCGCATAAGGTATCTGATTCCTTTTATATCTCAATATTCGAGTATGGAAAACTATTCATGAGATTGTCTTTCAGCAATATTGCTAAGACTAACTTAAACTTACTGAATAGAAATAATAACTTCATTTTTATTATCTGACAATGTAATAATTGATTAGTTGTTAATGTGAAGCTGCATCACACAATTGACTTTCTTTTTGTAAAAATTTATGCCATTCTCTTTCTTAAATGAGAATGTTTCAATTTCTTCAATTCACCCCATCTCACAGTGCAACTTCAGTGAAACGATTGCAATAGTCCATTTTTAACAAGGTTGAAGTTATCCATCCCTGAATGTGGGGAACTGGCATCTGAAATTGCTTGGCCTTGAGGATCTATTTTCTGTAACCATTTATTAGAATGAGCATAACCAGTTTTACTCTAGCAGCTGGAGTTATTCAAACGCAGGAAATCTAATGTAGCCCCAAAGGAAAAAACTTCTTGCACATGCACAGAATAATTATATAACAGAAAATATTTAGTACTGTCTGGGATTCTTGGATAGAAGTATAGGAATCCTACTGAAAGCCCTAAGGGAGATTAAGGCAGTGCAGTCTCAGGCAGAAAAGACACTTCTGCTTTGTGGAGGTAATCAATATTTCAAAATTTTGTTTAGTTCCATGAAGAGAAAAAGCCCTCATAATTATCAGGTATCTGCGAAAGACAATAGATTTCTGGCCATAAATAGATTTCTCTTGGAGCAGAACTCTGAGACAACATATCTGGAAGCTTATTTTAGAATTAAAAATTATGAAAGCCCTGGCTTTCCTGTGTTTACAAAGCAACTTGTTACACAGTTCCGGAACCCGAAGTTCTGAGGTTGCTTACACAATATGTTTCCCAGAAATCAGAATGTGGGAAATTTTATGTTTACTACTTCCATACTGTTTACGTAATGGAGTGCTTTCCATCATTGAGACCAGACTCCTCAGCAGGCTAAGGAAATGAGGTGTCTGGAAAGTACCTAAGTGTAGGAACCATTCCCAAGTTTTATGACAATTTTGGTAAAAGTAATAATTTTTTGTGACATATGCTTGCAAATCAACATGCCTGGTATTGAAATGTAAAAAATTCTTACTAAACGTAGCATTCGTAATTGCCTTGCTGCAAAAGCCCCTAATAAATAGCTTTCCAAATTCAATCACACATCTAAGAAACATTCTGACAAAACCATCTTTCCTTTCAGCTGGACCTTCCCAAAGCAGGGATATAAGAGGAAAAGATGAATGCAGACAGGAGAGAAGTGTTAATACACCTGTTAATACAAGACTCAGGTAGGAACTCAATGAAATTCCATAGTTATTCCTCAACGACTTAGGGAGATTTCATCTGCTTTCATGAAGATTCCGACCTGGTCGGTCACATGTATTGCCACTTCACTCCCAAAGGAAAACATAAGTCACGTTGGGTAGTAGTACAGATAACCAGTAATCACTGGTCACTGTTCCTACCAGGGTTTACTTAGCAATATTAGAATTAATGTCTCTCTGGTAATTAGTATTAAATCATAATAATTTGTATTCATGTAAAATTCATTTAAAATCATCTACATAAAGGGAATAATAATTCTCTCTCTTTTACCCCCAGAGTTCTTAATTATGTGTCATATTTTCTGGTGAATGGTCACTGGAGAGGAGATAAAGCGTCCATTACAGCTTTTGGAACCAAGAATAATTATTCAATGAAACCAAGTGAGTAAGAGAGAGGGAAATGGTTTAATGGTCTGCTTGTTAAGGAATGAGAAAAGCTGGCCTGGGAGAAATGGCCCAATTCAATCCTCAGAATTACAGGAAAACACTGTTGCAGGTGAAATCTCTGATAAGTTATGGAGGAGAGTGGATCTCAGTCTCACTGTCTATGTGTGCATGTGTAAGTGCACAGTGAATATTCCATACATACATTTTAAAATCAGCGCAGAAAGCTATTTCTATACAGTAGATATATGTATTTCTTGATACATACTGTCCCAAGGACAAGAAGACTACCCTTAATTTGGTCTCCTCTCTGGAGAGGAGACATATTGACAGCAATGGCATGTTGTTGTAGAAGATTTTGAGTTTTCTTCTGTAAACTTTGAGTTAGCTACAGAGTGTTGAGAAAAGTCTTGTGGAATAGATGTCCTCTAGGCAAATCTTAACTAGATAACTCGTATATCGTCATTGTTTCACAATCCTCATCTCCTAGAAACAAGGGCTATCCTCAATGCTTGGAAAGCCCTAGCAAGTTGCAGATGCTCTCCTAAAGAAACAAGAGGCCACTGAATGCAATGAGGGCATAATCTAGCCATTTTTTTTCTGATTCAGTATTTTTCTATGTTAAAAAATGGGAGAGAATGGAGAAATCAGAATTTTCTGTAAACAAAAAAGAGTCAAATGGTAAAATGTCTTGTAGCACCACCCTATGTATCTTGTCAGCAACTGGACTTGACTTTAAATGATGGCTAAAATATATTGTTTGCCGTGCCCCTTGATTTGTTAAACCATAATCATGAAATTGAATTACAGGACAGGAACGATAATAATAGATGAAACTATTATATGTCATAGAGAGGCCATTATGCTGCAGCTAATGATCTTTACTAATAGGATAAGATATACTGCCACATGTGCCTTGAAGACCATCATCGGATAAAACGGAGTCATCCATCAACTAAACCTTTAAGGTAGTGTTTAATTTGAGAGGTGAAAGAAATGAAATTGGGCTTTGGAGGACACTGCGAATTCCATCCATGTAATGAGATAGAATATTGATCTAATGAACTACCTGAAGTCTAGACTGTATCATTTACCTGGAGCCTGGAGCAACTGGATGCACACACATGCATAACCAAAAGGTTGGTGGAGCATAAATTAACTTTTCTTACTCAAAGGCAATACGGTGTTCTGTATAAATTTTAATATGATTATGTCCTGTCCACAGATTATAGCATTATGCATTAATAGCAGGATTTCTACTGAATGCTGTATGGCTTAATCAAAGAACCTGGGTAATGGGGTTCTTGGGTTCATCTTTGCCGGTGACTTAACAATAAGGCATTGGTGTAGTCACCAAGGTCTACATTAGCAAGTAGAGCAGTGCAACAGAAGAGAACATGTGGAGAAAGTGGGCGTTAACAGTCCATTGTCTAGGTAAATGATACAGTCTAGACTTCAGGTAGTTCATTTTTACCTTCTGATAGATCATAGAATCATAGGGTTGGAAGGGACCTCTGGACATCATCTAGTCCAAACCCCCTGCCAGAGCAGGGTCACCTTAGAGCAGGTTGCACAGGAAGATCTCTTTCCCTCAGTCCTACCGTGAATTGCTTTGAGCCAGGTGAATGAGCCACCAGTTGTATGGTCATCCCAGGGAGTCATTTCCAGGATTCCCAGCTTTACAAGACTGCCATTGCCTCTCTTGGTGAGAGATTGGTTAGACAAATGGAGAATTTATTTGTAAGTGGAGGCACAAGGACTGAAGGATAGCAGTGGAAAGCCCTGATATGTTTGGTACATGGGGTCTTTAGGGATCTCTGGCCAGAAGTTTAGGGAAATTTCAAGACAATGACCAGGTGTAGCCCCAACCCTGGCTCAGTGGGAAGTGAAGTATAATACTTGTGGAAGCTTTGCTAGTGAGGTGGAGGAAAAACACTGGGTTGTTTTTGCTAGTGCTTGCTGGTGCTTATTTAGGAGAGAATTTGTATGGAGTGGCTTGTTACACTGATGGGATACTGAAGGAGGACAGACTGCGCATATAACTGGCCTTGTCTGTATAGTATGCATAAATCAGGGCTGGAAGTATAAATCCTTTACGGGAGACAAGAGGGAAAAAGGTGTACAGACAACAGTCAGGGCTTTTTTTTTTTGGTGTGTTTTTCTTCACTAGGTAATTTCCCTTTTATTAGCTGGACCATCCTTCCTCCTCCACTGTGCTCAGATGCAAAAATAATTCTTTGGGCAGCTCTGTCCAATGGCAGCAGAGGTTACTCTTGGGCCACTCACACCAACGGAGCTGTCTGGTTAGTGCTGATAGCAAATGGTCAACTGGATTATTTTCATGATGAATATCCCTGTGCACCAAGGGAAGGAGGTATTTAATTTTGCATCCAAAAGAGAAATGTCTATGTGTAATTGTGTGTGGGATTTTTTTTTTCATTTTCCTAAAGTCTCTCATTAAACTGAATGGCATCTAAAACAATTGCAATTCATTTGCAGCAGCCTGAGGGAAGAAAATGCCAATAGACAGAAATGACATTTATAAATACTGACTGAACAAACAATGTAAAAACCAAATAACCCCCAAACCCCTATACCTTCCCCCTCCTTCTCAAAAGAACTCATTCACTCCCTTCAGCCTTTAAAAGGATAACAGCAAAAACAAGTGGGAATGATCTACTCTTGAAATTTTAACTGACTGTTCTTGAGTTTTCTGCATGACAGGTGTTGACCTATATTTGGGACTTATGTATAAATCTGAGTAAAAATGGCTATTAATGAACAGGTGTTGTGTTTGTGTGTGTTGTCCCCGCTCCCCCTGTCATTCCATGTGTTCCCTGTATTTTGAGTATTGATGAAAACAGTATTGATTGAGGAGGTTGGAAGAAGCATGCCTTCATTCTTAGAATAACGTTAAGTCTCATATAGGCTTTCTGCAAATTTCAGAGGATTTGCATGAGACTGGGCCAATTATCTAAGATTCAGCCAGCAGAATGTCAGGAAAAGACAATCTGAGTTAATGCAGACAAGTTCAGTTTGAGTCAGAGACTGCACAGTCTCTGAGAGGTATGAACATAATTCTGTTTCTGATTAAAGACAATGCGCAGTGGAAAGAGATTCAAGACAAATTACTGAATCAGTCAAGAAGCTGCAGATGTTCTAGCATTCCTGTTTTCTTTGTTAATTTTGGCCATGTTTTCTGTATATTGCAACAAACATGGTATTAATCTAAAGAAAATCCTTAACTTGTTATTGATTTCCTCTTCAACTATGCTATCTAGCATAAATGTTATCTTATGTCTCACACTTGGATTTAATATAGTAAAAAAACCATGAGACCCATTAATTCATATAACTTTTTTTGTTGTATATGTGAAAGAAAGAGCAACATGGGAAGGTCAGTCCACCCTGATAGGGGAATGCGCAAAATTTAACTTTAAGCAGACTTTAAATCCTCTTGTCTTCTCTGTCAATCAGATGACATGATATGCATAAATGTTTAACCATATTAAATACAAATAGGAAACTCTTGACTGGAAAGCAGTGCATGGCTGGTAGCACGGACAAAAATATGAGGACTAAACCAAAGGCAGGTGTTTCAGAAAGTAAGCAATCTGGATAAAAAATTAGCTCTGCTGGAGACAATATTCGCAGATATTTTACAGAAGCTGAGTCTTCTACATAAAATAGAAAAGAAATGCAGCAGGGAATCTGCCCCACAGAGGAAGTTAGAAGTGTGAAATGTCAGATCTGCAATTCCCATGGGGCACCTTGGCAGCATACCTAAGCATTACTTCTTATAATAAAAAAAAACACAAAACCCACAAAACCCCAACAAAAACCAGAGGAAACACTTTCTGTTAAAACAAAAAAGGCAAAAAGATACAATAAAAAGTTTTCAACTAGCCTGATTTTCACTGCCCACTATATAAGCACCACCAGCTGCTTGTTTTATTTTAGGATCCAACCGGCATTAATTAACCCATTGGGGAATGCCTACAACAGACACACTGATAGCATTTGGATGTTTTAACAGAAAAACTCCAGGAAACTTGGATGCCTTGCTTCATTTGTGTCCAACCAATAGAGAAAGCACACTCATTTTAAGGTTTCATTTAAGCTATTAGACACTGTACTATGTATGTATCTTCCATGTAAAAACAGCGCCAACAGCAGTGTCCTGACTCGGTTTAATGAAATTTTCATTACTTCTTCCTTTTTTTTTTCAGATACTGAAAGAATCATTTGCTTTGTAAAGACTGTCTCAAAGAGGAAGACTTGGTACCCGGCTTCAGACTCAGTTGGTCAGCTCTGAGTCATTGTCAGATCCCCTGGTAAGTGAATGTTTCATCTTGCTGACCTTTTAAGCTTTGAAATCTTCGTCAGGAGTACATTTTTCACTGTCTACCATGAATCAAAATTCTACCATTCATAAATCTGATGTGTGACCAACTGATTGCTTCAAAAATGGAAATTAGGTTCTTAAAACTGCATTGTAGGTAAATTTAGGAGTTCAGAGAACCACTTAGGTATGATCAATATATCCATGGCAGCCTAAGCTCTGAAGAAGTCAAAGAACTGCAATCTGTTGCAGCAGGTACTTGAGCAATCCTCTCAAAAATCAGCCACGCTGAATCAGTGATCAGTGAAATCTAGCCTAGAGTGACTGTGGTATGGAACAGAGATATAAGGACATTTTTAGTCTTTTTTTTTTTTTTTTTTTAGTAGAAACAAAATCATTTTGCATTTTGGGACAATCTGGAATTACTTTTCTCCAAGCTATTATTCAATAAGATATTGCACTGCTTTGGGGCATTCAAGACTTTTATCTTTACACTAAGGAGTTTCTTTTTCTAGTCATATGATTTTAGAATGAAATTTGGCATAGTTTTAAAATATTTCACCATGAAAAGTTCCCTTAAATCACAAAAGATTTTTTACATCTTTTTGCCATCTTCACAAATTTTTCAATCAAAACTTATTGAGAGCATAATCTCAGGAGTCTCAGAAAAATTATTTAATGATCCTATTTATTCCCTTTTTTTCTTCTGCCTTTCTCCTCGTGTCAGGATTGTTCTGCTAAGATTCTGTGGGCAGCCTGACGTGCTGCTTTGAAACCTTTTGAGAGGCTCTACTATGGCAGGTTGGATAATACATGACAAGATCAATTCATGTAAAACAATTCTGCAAGTTGTTAGGCTGCAATTTGACTCAGGAAGGACAGGAGTTCTTCTAAAGAATTTTTGCCCCATGGGGAAGATCTGTGAAAGCCTAACAATATGAATGAAGCATCCTGTTTGTTCCTCTGTGAAGGGGACATCTAATTAGTGTGCTGGCATGAAGAGTATCAGAGGTTACACTGTCTCCTCAGGGAACTCCTCTATGATTAAATACAAGCTCTCATTTAGGTTGATTCAGTCACGGGGTCAAGAAGGCAAAAGACACAAATTCATTCACCCACAGTGTTTGCATGTTAATTGCCAAGCCTCTTCTCTGTTCAAATGTGAGCTAGGAGTGCACTCAACCTCTAGATGTGTGGACAAGAAACGTTAAGTCTTGTCTTAAGCTGAATTTTTCCCTCTTTACACTTGCTAAGACCGTCGTGGTATCATTGACTATGGCAGAGCTGCTGCAGAATTGTAGGGACGTCCATGAAAGAGAAATATGGTCTATCACTGTGGCCAGCCACAAGAAAACAAGCAATCAAGTGGACAAAATTAGCTTCTGCTTATTTTTCTACTTGCTGAGAATGTCTTTGGGCATATAGGAGACAAAATATGAAAACACACATGGAATAGAATCAAATCCCTACTGTACTGCAAATCTTTCTCAAGCTTGACTTGGAGCTTTACAGCTCTATAGATGACTTACAAAGTATGCACACCCAGAACAAGTTTAGTCACTAGACTCTATATGAGAAGTTGAAACTCATTCACTGACTAAAAAGTTGCCACGAAGTAGAAAATGATAGGAAATTCACCAAGCATCTGTCCTAAGAACACAAATTGCTTAAAGGTGACTTTCCAGTGATTTTTGAAGCACTCAGAATGTTGCTCTTTTTTTCCCTGCATAAAGGAGTACTTGAATGTGTTGATCCGAGTGGAAAAGGTAAAATCACTTCTATTCCCACTTGCTTTTACTTTAAAATATTAGACATATGAAAAAATATCCTCTTTTAGGCGCTTGGAATTTTATTTGTCCTGTGACACTTCAACTGAGTGTTCGATAGAATTACATCTTTTAATGTAACCCTGCCCTGGAGTTGTTGTATACCATTAGAGATACAGTCAAAACACAGTTTAAACAAACCAACTAAATATCAAGCCTCTAGCTGAGTACCTTGTGACATTTGGACAATTTTACAATAACTGCGGAGTCTTCCAGAGTACGGTATGAATATTATCTCTGTTCAGCCTGCTGCATTGTCAGTTGGTTCCCATGTGCTCTTCTTCATAGCATAGTACGACGACTGCCAAATTCAATAGATTAGGGTGAGGATTGTCAATGGTTTTCACACCACAGTTGTTTTGGTGTCATGGGTAGTTTTTAATGGGATTTCTGAACCAAAAGAACAGGGGAAAGGAAGGGGCAGACTGGGATACACAGTCCTGCGTGCCATAACTGTAAGCATCTATTCAGCAGAAATCTGAGTTCATAAGGCCCATAGAAGATATATAGCACACACCACCATGCATGCCAGGCTACAAAACATTTCCTAGTGTTTTACTATTGCTTTGAGACTGAAAGAAAAGCATCGAAAGAATTATGAATAAATGGTGGTGAAGAATAACAGAGATCACAAGTTTTGCCAGTTTCTACAGCCTCTTGTGCAGTAATTGATTAGCTGAGAGAAACTGCTAGAGATCCAACAAAACCACAGAAGAAAGGACAGAAAAGTCCTGTGGCGTTTATTACTAATTTTTTCTTAGCAATAGTTTCCTGTAAATTTCCCCCTTAGAATTTTGAAGGAATGTGAACACCAAGAACTCATGGCTCTGGATCAACTTTACCATGAAGAAAAGTTCTAAGGCTTTCACGCTTTCAGTGGTGTAGGTTGTTTTTTCCTTTTCCAGTTTTTCTCCTTTTTTAAAAAGCTCCCAACATTTGGCTGGTTGTCTAATTTTACAGGAATAAATAAAAGGATATAAAGGTAAAAGGACAGAAGAAGAGCAGCTGCATATTTTTTGTAACGCTACAGGAATGTTTTGATTAAGTTACTTCTCTAAGAGAAAAGGTCTGTGTCTCTATGGGATGTTTATTTTACATAGGGACTTCAAGGGACACGAGCATATAGTAAGTAAGTAAAGCGTAAAGAGCTGATATTAAATGGGGAACTTATTTTATATAGCAGACCATTGCTGTTAGAGAAGCACATTGAATAATAAAAGCAAAGCCCAACATTGTTTTCCCGTATTTTCCTTTTCCTGGGATTTGTCTCCATTAGGCTGTTATCCCAAGATATTTTTCAGCTTTTATGGTAACGGCAATGTCCAACATAGGTCACGGGAATATGTTTCTACAGTTTCCCACTGCAAAGAAGGGCCTGCTGTGGTGAAGTTGGCCATGCTCCATTTGAACAACCTCAGTGTGGGATCATCACTGTTACTATAATGCCAAGTGTTAAGTGAAGAGAAAGATATTCTGGATTTTAAGACAAAAAATAAGCAAATGCCAGAAAATCCAAAACAAAAGTGAGCAACTAAAGGTCTACTAGAAAAATTCAATAATTATTTAGACATGAACAGATGTGTGAAAGGAAAATTAAATTAGACAGCCAAGTGCAAAGCTTATGCTGAGAAAAAAAGAGCTTAAGACTTAAAAAGCATATATGTATATAAACACAGGTGAAACTCAGTCGAGTGTCCCTCTAGGCTTTAGTGCAAATTGAATAGACATTGATGGATTTGTTTTCCTTTCAGATTAAATTGAACTTTTGATTTGAAAGTAGTTTACCTGCTCCTGCGCTTGAAAGCTACATTTTTCCTTAACTAATTTTCTCTTGTTAAGGCACTTTAGTTTCATAGTGGTTTATAGTGTTTTACAAATTGGCACTGTAATCCTCTGGAAGGAGCAGGGAAAGGGAATCGTATAAATAATACTGAGCAGTACTTTCCTGGATTGCTTTACCCCACAGTGGCCTGTTCTTTTTAAAAAGGTCCATTCTGTGCTGCTGTTATACTTTTAAATACACTTGAACTGATATCTAGAGACAGATATCACAGCTTTCATGTAGTACAAGCCTTTCTGACCATTTTTAAGGTGCTGCTGCAGAAAAAGTAGTAAATAATTGTACCAGTCTCCAAAGGGTTATGTATTCACTATCTGCCTAGACTCAATGGCCGTGCAGACTACTGAGTATGGCCTTTGTGGTTTCAGCTCTTCTAGCTCCTGCAGAGGTCTCAGACTTGATCTCACATCAGCTCTGCTACACTGATGCTTGGACACTCCTCCATACCAGCTCTGGAGCAGCCCACTCAGCGATATTCAGGGAAATATTTTGCTGTCCCCTGAATCTTAGATCACACTCAAGGTCATGCTCCATATTTTGTGAATGGGCTATCATGCCCTGTGGTTGGGCTGAATGTCTAACATATCCCGCCTACAACTACCTAAAGGAGGTTGTAGAGAGGTGGGGGTTGGTCCCTTCTCCCAAGTAACAGGTGATAAGACGAGAGGAAACAGCCTCAAGTTGCACCAGGGGAAGTTTAGACTGGATATTAGGAAAAATTTTCACACTGAAAGGGTTATTAAGCGTTGGAACAGGCTGCCCACAGAAGTGGTTGAGGTACCATCCCTGGAGGTATTTAAAAGACGGGTAGACATAGTGCTTAGATACATGGTTTAGTGATGGTTTTTGTCAGAGTTAGGTTGATGGTTGGACTCGATGATCTGAAAGGTCCCTTCCAACCTGGGCGATTCTGATTCTACCATGTGGCAGCATCACATGATTAATATTGGACAGACAGGAGTGAATTCCTCCAGCAACAGCTTCAATGTTGCTTACCTAAAGGACAGAGTTTCAGAAGCAGCGCAAGCTCGGGCTGGGTTGATGCTGCTTGCAACACAACGTCGGTGTGCAGAGAACTGTTTCTGGAGACGGCTGGTCTTCTGGCTGGTCTGATGCTGCCTAGCTTAGGCTAGATGGTAGACAACCACCAGATAAAAGTAGATAACCCGCTAGATAACCAAATCAAAACTTTGATACATACTGCATCCCAGGGAACACTTGCTTTGGAAAGAGAAATCTTTATACTTGTTTTGTCATTATTATTTTGAGTAGAGTGACATCAAGGAATCCCATTCAGGACTGAGATGCTTTTTAGACACGTAGCAAGCTATATTACTTTCTACAAAAACAAAACAAAACAAAACAAAAAAATGAAAAACTCTCTTCCAGTCTAAATTCATAAGCTGAGAAAAAATTATTATATTCTAATAGATGGTCTCCAGAGGTCCCTTCCAACCCTATGATTCTATGATTCTACTGGCATGCAGGGAAACTACGGCACAGGGACCTTGCTTGGCTTGACTGGAATCATACAGTGGGGCTGTGAGTGAGCTAAAGATCAGATTTCCCAAGCCCATTTCAGTGGTCAAACCACAGATACTGGGCATCAGGATTATCAAAATAAATACTATAACCCTACAGGCTCAGGTCATTGTGTCACTAAATTCTATGGCAATATTCACATACAGGAGACTGAGGTTTAAACTCTGCTCCAACAAAATAACAACTACAGCTCTACTGACCAGTCTTGTGGCTGACTATGTTGAGAATATGGTCCTAACATAGAGGTGATTCATTGTTTGTGGACCAACCATTCAGGAACACTATGAATTGTACCTTAATCCTTCAGGACGGGCACCAGATTGCCTATGTTTTGCACAGTGCTTCTCTTTGGTACTTTGCATTTAGAGCATCTGTTTCAGGGAAATATCAGTCAGAGAGTTTTCTGTTTCATGCATAGATTAATCTCATAACATCAAAGATTAATGACATACGATCAATGAAAAGGGAAAAAAATTCTTTGTTTGCGGCAGCATCCTGCCCCAATCCCTGCCATGTCTTTCTCTCCACATCTTTTCATCATGGTATAGAGGAGTGAAGGTGGAGTGAGAAAGCTGAGATATCCCACTAATAACTTCTGATGTATTAAAAATAAGCTTGGGAGAGAGAGAGAGAGAGAGAGAGATGAGATGTGGGTGGGTGAGAACTGGTGCTGTTTTGCATCTGCCTATTAAGACGTATCACAAACAAACACAGGCAGAAGCTTTTCACTCCCCTTGTTGTCTTACTTGGTGCCTTAGCAGGTTACAGATTGTGTCCATAAGACACCGGCTTCAGCTAGAAATCTCTCTATGGTCATTTAATTTTCAAACGCAGAGAAATAATGAACTGAGAAGAATAAACTGTTTTTTTTTTTTTCTTAAATATGGTTTACAAATGAAATTATTTCCTACAGCAGCAGATGCCCAGGATCAAGATGTTCAGCCAAGGTGAAGTAGGTACCTGTACTGGCTGCGCTTCAGCGCCGGTGGTTAATACAAACCAGCAACTAGCACTGTGCATTATATTCTCTCAGGGAAAAGTTGTCTCCTTGTATAGCTGCAGAGGCAACTAGTGCTTGAGAGATACGTGAAACAGGGTCCTTAAGGGTGACTGGATTATCATGGCCCTTTCAGTCTGGGAGCTGCTGCAGAAGCTTCTATCCCTAATGGCAGGATTTAGACAGATATTTGTCCCCAAATCCAGCCTTGCTACTCAAGCTATCAAATCACTTTCTACTGGTAGCAATTTTTTGTTTTTACCTGAAGGTCAGAGGGTGGCTATGAGACTCTAAGTTAGACTTTATGGTGGTGGGCTTAAAGTCTCTTTCTGATAGCTTAACCTTAAATTATACCTTACCCCTTGAATAGTCCAGCTAAGGAAAAACATTCAGGGAATTACCTCTTGTAGAATACCAGCAGTATGTAGTTTACCCCATCCTCACAACTATGGGAGAACGTTCTTCACACCCTAGGGGTGCAAACAGATATTCAGAAAGTCATCTGTCCACAGCTTAAAAAGAACAGATCCAAATTTTCTGGAAGAAAATTCAGTACATCTTCTTCGAAACTGTATAGGAACTAAGCAGTGGAGAATGCGAAAATTTACCTTCAGTTTTCAGTGTCTGTTTTAGTTTTATTTATATTTTGTTTGAGACATGATTTAAGGTTTCAATAGCATCAGAGTCTTTCTTCCCAGTCAGCTAACTCACCCCTAGTTGTTTCCCTGTTCTAATATGAAAGAAATTCATTTAGTGGAAGAATCAGTGAGTGCCAGGCTGTGTTTCCCATGACAACACCCTGAGCTGTTTTTGCAGCACTCTTAAGTTACGCTGTAAGTTTTTCCACAGTGCCCCTTCTTCTTTCCTTCTGCCTTCTCCCTCCAACAGCTCTGGGGAAGGATGCACAAATGGTGAGGCTAACAGCACCAACAGTGGCTCAGTTTCACCCCTGAGGGGATCAAAATGCTGTACAAATCATCGGAGTTTTACCAGGAATGAAAGTGGCATTTATGTGAGCAAGGGAATTGGGAAATGTTGACTGCACATGCGTAGACTTTAATAGGATTGTGCGATCCAAATTCAGGAGGAGTACACAGAGTGAAGTGAACTTTTCTAATTTCTGTTTGAGAGGCTGTCATCTAGGATCATGATGTTGTATAATATGATGCGTCATATCCCATAATATAAGAGAGGAAGATAAACCTTTTTATTTAAAACCTGTGACAATGCCCAGTGTTGTTGTTGTTGACTGAATTCCAATTACCTGGGAAACATTCAGCACATCACATTTCAACATGTCATCTCTCCTAAGTGGAACCAATTGCATTAAAACAGTCGTGAAACTTCAGGCCCCCACACTTCAGTAAAAATGTAATCATAAAAATTTAAAATGCATATATTCATTTCCCCCCTTCTTCAACAATGTCAGGCAAATATGCCTCATCGGGATTCACCACAGACACAATTATCAATGCTCTGTCTGCAGAATTGTTAATGGAAAAATTACATACCCAGGCTCTTGATAAACTGTGCATCTGATTTCACTGTTTGTGAAGCACAGAGACACTAATTATTACTGCTGTCACTCTTCTGGCTACTGCAAAGGAATGGCGAAAGTTTTCCATCAGGCATGTCTCAGTCTTTCTTAAGCACACTGATCCTAATCTAAGAGGAAGACACCAAAATAGCTGTGGCATGGTTGCATCAAATGCTGATTAATTGGAGAACCCACAGCAAATTTCAGTGCTGCATTGTGTGTTTTTATTTAGCATTGAAAGCACTCCAAAATGCCTCAGTTTATACCTCTCTGGACTGTATTGTTCTCTAACATTTTGATACTTCGCGTTAGTTGTATATCAGTAGGAACCTGAGATAGGCCAACAAAACTTAATGCCTTGATAAAAAAAAAGAAAAAAATATTTTCCTTAACATTTTGTTTTGCCTAAGCAAAGCAGCCTATACAAAGAGCATATCCTGCTTCAACCAGAGACAATTGCAGAACATTAATTGGAGTGTCATTTCACTAAAATGTATGAGGTCATGCTTCAGGTAATGAGGATGTGTTAAGCAATTAGCGGCAAACCCTAGTCATTCCATTATTTGAACTATTGCTTATATATTCGAACTATATTTAACTCCAACTACGTCAGGCTCTGGAAGGTTTGGATGAATTGTATTTCCCATTGCTCTTGGAGTAATATCTATTTTATTCCTCTCAGAGATTGTGGGCTTAAGCTTTTCAGGATTTTTATTTTTCTTTTTTAGATTCAGCATGTCTTTGGCTGCATTTCTCTAGGTTTGCACTAATTAAAACTCTTAGAGGCAGAGTGTGATCCCCTCTCTTCTAGTTTAGCTGACCCCAATTTCAGGCTGAGCGAGATCCTCAGTATAGGAGGTCACCTGCTATTAGATAGTAGAAACTATTCCACATTTATAGTTGGCTCTTCCAGCTGCATACAGGTATACAAGGCCCCTTTGGTGAATATGCAGTCTCTATTCTTCTCTGAACATGGCATTTAGATAAACTGGTCACAGATGAGGTTTTAGTCCAGGCCAGTACACATGGAGCCATCACTGAAGCCTTCCCCTGCAAATCTGTGTAACAGCTTTGCTCATCCTCCACTTTTTGTATTTTTCAGCAGAAGCAAGCCCTGATATACAGATGGCATATGCTTTCATGTTACAGTTGCTAGTTTAAATTTATAAGTCAATATCTCATTTCACATCACATTTTAACTTTTTCGCAGGAAGCTTTAGAGTAGTGTGTGGATGTTCTGACTATGTGTAACTCAAACTGTATGACAGCATAGAATCATAGAATTGTTCAGGTTGGAAGGGACCTTTCAGATCACCGAGTCCAACCATCAACGTAACACTGAAACCCATCACTAAACCATGTCCCTCAGCACCACGTCTACACATCTTTTAAATACCTCCAGGGATGATGATTCCACCACTTCCCTGGGCAGCCTGTTCCAATGCTTGATAACCCTTGGCGTAGAAATTTTTCCTAATATCCAATGTAAACCTCCCTGGCACAACTTGAAGCCATTTCCTCTTGTCCTGTCGCCTGTTACTTGGGAGAAGAGTCCAACCCCCATCTTGCTACAACCTCCTTTCAGGTAGTTGTAGAGAGCGATAAGGTGTCTCCTCAACTTCCTCTTCTCCAGGCTAAACAACCCCAGCTCCCTCAGCAGCTTACAACATCATCTCTTGCTGTTGTATATTGCTTTCCTAAATAACTCAAGGGGATACATTATTTCATCACTGAGGGGTTTTTCCTGCTTGTTTTTTTCTTAAAATTAAAAATGTGTAAGTTCTAAATAAATAATTCTGGTAATTACTCCTTTTTCAATCATTTCACTTATTTCTTTCTCACGTGAACAACAAACAATAAGATATTATTATCCTGATATGCCGATAAATATACTCTGTCACTGGCAAAGAGTTACAGAATAGCTTGAGATGGACACTGAATGAAGTGAACACTGGAGATAAACAAAATAATGCAAAACTTCTGAACCGCTCTGGTTTTTGCAGGAAAAATGCTGAAAGATTGTTTGGAAGGTGATTGCAATTTGTGAGAGTACTGGATTATGATTCATCTCAGGCGATGGTGGTAAGAGAAATCTTAGTGAGAACTTTTAAGTGTGGCACTTCAGTGCAGGGCAGTTGCATTGTGAGAGTCAGAGGGGTAAAGTGATACTCGGAATTTAATAAGTGCTTCCTCGAGTGTTTTTCCTTTTGTCTGTAAAACGCTCTTTTCTTTCATGAAAATGAAGTCTTCCTGAAAACCTTCTAAAAGCTGATGTAGAAGAACCAGTAATAAAAAGCAAATGAAGACGGTCTATTCACCTGAGATTATTCTTCCTTTAACTTCTATTTTCTCTGAGCAAGAAAATGAAAAGATTTTCTTTCATCATACGTTTTCTGTGATGGCAGTGGTTTGGAGCAAACGTGTGATAAGAATAGCTGCAACAAAAAGATAGCTGGGAACTTTGAATCAGTCCCTTGGCTGACATCGGGCAGCCCTGTGTGTTACAAAGGAGCGTATGAGAAATCTTATGCTTGGCAGATGTGGAATAGTTTGCAGCCTTCCTAATCGGTATTGCCTTGGAATTGATTTAACCCTGAAACATGAGGTGAGGCTTTTATATTTTTTTTTCATTAGCTCTGGATATTTTTATCAGAGTAAATGCCCATTTCTTCCTCAGAGCTGTACTCAGTACCAGTGAAAACCTGTAGCACAGAGTTTCACTGCCCAACTATTCAGTGAGTAAAGCCGCAGAACTTTTCTTCTAACACAACCAACTATCTTCCTTTAACAACATATTTTTCTCTTTTGCAATTGCTCTCTTTGAGTTTAAATGATTGACCCTTTTCTCTTAAGGACAGAAGTTCACAGCGCTTCATTTATAAGTGCATACACTTATAAGTGCCTGCCTTATTAATCTCCTTAAGAAAAACGCACTCAGTGTTTTCCATTCTTCTTGGTAGGCGAGTTTTCATGATAATTGTAACCAACTTTTTCTGGACTTCCTTTAACTCCGTAGGGTTTCTTTTGGTCTGGGATGCTACACATAGTAGTACTTTTGATTTATACCATCACATTATACTTTTCATATTATATTTAATCCACTGAAGCACAGAGAAGGTAGATCTTCACTAGGATGCCACTGCTGGACCATCCACAGCATCACAGATTAACTGTTAGCAACAGCAATGATTAATGAAAAACTGTTTTAATGCCCCAACAAAAAACCCAACAACAACAAAAATTGTCTTGTTTATGAAACTAAAAGTATTGTAAAACACAATATTGTGAGAATATGATTAATAAAACCTTATAAGGGACAGATTTTCTGAGTAAAGGTTTTATATGCAAAGACCCGTATCTTGCCATCTCTTATGTAGTTAATTAAAAACACATAATCAGACTGATTACAATAGGACTGTTTACATCCTTAAGAATAATTAAACTTCAATGGATGTGGTTGTGGGGTTAGGACTTTTCTGCATAATCAGAAAGATATTAGATGTGGGAGAAAAACCTGTGAATTGCATTATTTGTTGCTTAAGTTACTGTCTTTGCAGAGTATAGATGCATACTTATGTCTGCTATGGCCACTGTGAGAAAAAACAGCATGAAAAAACAGCACAAGCAGGGGATGTAGCTCAGCGGAAGAGCGCTTGCTTTGCATGCAAGAGGCCCTGGGTTCGACCCCCAGCATCTCCAGCATTTTGTTCTGGGCCCCTCTGTACATTGAAGTGCTGGAGCGTGTCCAGAGGAGAGCTACCAGGCTGGTGAGGGGTCTGGAGACCAAGTCATATGAGGAGAGGCTGAGGGAGCTGGGCATGTTTTGCTTGGAGAAGAGGAGGCTGAGGGGAGACCTCATTGCCCTCTACAACTACCTGAAAGGATGTTGTAGAGAGGTGGGTGTTGGCCTCTTCTCCCAAGTGAATAATGACAGGACGAGAGGAAATGGTCTGAAGTTGCAGCAGGGGAGGTTTAGATTAGATATTAGGAAGAATTACTTTACTGAAAGAGTGGTCAGGCCCTGGAACAGCCTGCCCAGGGAGGTGGCTGAGTCATCATCCCTAGAGGTATTTAAGAAACGTCTAGATGTGGCACTTCAGGGCATGTTCTAGTGGCAGAGATTGTAGGGGGTTTTTTGTGTGTGTATGGTTGGACTCGATGATCTCAAAGGTCCTTTCCAACCATGAAGATTCTATGATTCTATGAATGAGAAGAAACCAGGAGAAATACAACCAGCATACTGATGTAAAGCTACTGCATTTTACTGCATTGCATATTTGTAGAGGTGCCTCTACAGGTGGTCATTAAGGGAAGTCAAACATGCCACTAAATGATATTCTATCAAATAACTATTGGCAGAGCTGCAAAAGTCTTTGGGAAACCCAGAGAGATCTTCAATCAGATCCAAACTCAAGAACTGAGCAAGATGTTAGTTAATAAGACCTACATATGTGCCCTAAGCAACAGATTGATGTGAGTTTTTTGCTGCAGAATGAGATGATGTTCTTAAAAACACTCCTTATGCTACCTTGGAAATATGGTGTTTGTGGATAGGAAATCTGCTTGCAGTTTCTTTGCTGTTTGGAAGAAGCGACAAAGCAGAACAGATGCTTTTACTTTTGCTGCTTGAGTGGAATAATTCCAGAGAAATTTGGAAAGCAGTGATGGAATTTTAAGAGATTTCAGAGAAATGTTACAAAAGTTTATCTTCCCTGATGCACAAGACTTGCAAAGAAAGAAGTTTCCAGGCGAATTAAATAAAGCAAAGAAATATTCACAAGTTCCAGAGGAGAAAGAAGGAGGTGAATTATTTGAATCTCAAACAGGTATTGGCAACTAGGAGGGAAGAGGTAAGGCCTGTGTTGAAGATGACACCACCTCTAGAGAATGGGTGGATGTGGTGGTTACATGCAGGAGTAAGAAGGCCTAGAACAAGTCTCCTTTTATTGTGGGGGTAGTGAGAGATTAGGAAATGACTGTGCCCCCACAAAGTAAAATTCGCCACTAACATGTGTGTGGTCATCTTTTGACACAATTATTAGTGTGAGATGGTGGAGGGTCTTTATTTTAACCATGTAAGTGCCCTTAGGTCATCCTCTTGTCTCTACACACGCTGGTGCTCGGCTCACAAAGAATTCTTTACTGAGCAGAGCATTGGCTGTGACATTTGCTAGGCAAGCTCAAAAATCTAATGCCATACATTATTAATAATGATAAGTGTTCTGCAAAGAGAAGACATCAGAAGTGGAATCATGTTCAGGCATTATATGCCAAGTGATCTTGTTCCATCATTCTATGGCAAATACAATTATGCATTATCGATATTAAAGATGCCCATGTCATGGGTAATGTGAATGCATATTGCAAAGTGGTAATGAAATTTGGAATATCTGATTAGTCATGGGAAAACTACTAAAATGTATTTTATCTACATTTCTAACATAATTTTTTACACTGAATGACCAATTACACTTCTACTAAATGTCATTTATTTTGCATATTTTAATTTCTAATTACTGATAAATTGGTGATTAAGATGACATTGATCCATTAATGACTACCGAATGTTTAATTCATGGATACCTTAAAATGCTCTCTGTTACTCAAGATTCTGATAGGTTTTGGCTAGAACTCCAAAGGAGTGACATATTTCTAGCCTCTGAGTTCACTATATCTACCAGCAAATTGAAACACCAATGCCACTTGATTGAAGCATCAGTGTCATGGCACCATCCACAAAATTATTTCTTTTAAATTATTAAGATCTTAAGCTGAAATTCAGCCCAGAAGAGAGCCAACCTAATGCTATGAATGCTCAACTTAAGTCTGTAAGTGATTGCTGGTTCCTTTCATGGAAAGTGTGTTTCAGTTCTAATGTATTCTATGCCCGTAAACAGCTAATCAGCAAATGGTGGGCACTGTTTTCATCTGTTTGATGTAAGCTTGTGCTTCTTGATGAAAAGTCCTACCCCAAATGGAGGAAAGGCAGAGGATCACCAGGAAACATGTATGCCTCTGTACTTCAGGAACCAGAAATGAGTGCAGTTGAAAAAGTCAGTGCGTGCCAAATCTTTTTGGACCGCTCCACTGATGAATAGAATCATAGAATCATAGAATTGTTGAGGTTGGAAGGGACCTTTAAGATCATCGAGTCCAACCTTTAGCCTACCCTGACAAAAGCCACTTCTAAACCATGTCCCTAAGTGCCCCATCTACCCTTTTTTTAAACACCTCCAGGGATGGTGAATCCACCACCTCCCTGGGCAGCCTATTCCAATGTTTAATAACCCTTTCAGTGAAAAAATGTTTCCTAATATCCAATCTAAACCTCCCCTGACGTAACTTGAACCCGTTTCCTCTCGTCCTATCACTTGTCACCAGGGAGAAGAGGTCAGCCCCCATCTCTCTACAACCTCCTTTCAGGTAGTTGTAGAGGGTGATAAGGTCTCCCCTCAGCCTCCTCTTCTCCAAGCTAAACATGCTCAGCTCCCTCAGTCGTTCTTCATAAGGTTTGTCCTCCAGACCCCTCACCAGCTTTGTAGCCCTTCTCTGGACATGCTCCAACACCTCAATGTCCCTCTTGTAGCGAGGGGCCCAAAACTGAATGCAGTACTCGAGGTGGGGCCTCACCAGTGCCGAGTACAGGGGGAATAGTTTGTGTCTGTTGTGTTGTTCTTATCAGAAAACCTCTATTAGAAAATATGCTTAAGTTTGTAGAACAATATGACCCCAATTTTTGCCTCATGCCTTTCACCTTTGCCATGACGTTGTTGAGTCTGTACTTTGGGATGGATGAACAAGTTGATGGTTCATCAGCCGTGTCTGCAGTTGCATGCACTGGATATATAACCTGTGGAAGGTCAGCTGGGTACCTGTGCAAGGAAGGAGTTGTGCTGTGCTCTGATACCTCCTCGGGCCAGTATGGTGGCAGATCTTGCCAGAGAGCAGCGAGGGCTGCAAAGGAAGGGGAGCCGGGAGCTGAGTGGGCTAACGAGGCCAGCAGGAGGGGCGACCTCGCTCACAAGTAGCCAGGATTCTTATCAGCCAGTCAGGTTCTGGCCTGGAGACGCTAACTGGGGTTGCACATAGTCCAGAGATCACCCAGCAAGCCTGAGGCGAGAAGGCAGGTCCACGGGCAGCCTGGGAAGTCCAGCCGGTGTCTCAGAGAGACTGGGCGCAGGTGTAGCTGCTACACAGCTGCGGTGTAGCACAGGTGGGGGACCACCATAAAGCCTCGGCTTGCAGGGAGCCCCCAGGGGAAACAGGGCAGGTCCTTGCTTCAAGTACCTCACAATGGCTTTTACCAGCGAAGGAGCTGATTCTGACCTCTGTCTGTTGAACTCTTAGAAAGAGGCAAATGCACCTGGGGCCGTGACAGACCTGCACTGCAATTAGCACAGGGAACGCAATTCCTATTTACCCCAGCATCAGAAAATATGCTTTTTAAGGCATGTGGCAATATTTGCCCAGAGCAAGCTGTAAAAAACAGCTTTACAGGCCTCAAGTGCATATTGTGCTCCCAGACAGATACAGGAGCCGTGGAGGCCCTCTAAGTACCAGGCTTTGTAGGAATGTAAATGCAAAAACCACATGGCAAACTCCTATGGCTGTAAGCCTTTTTCATATGAGTGGAAGTATTGACAACCAGCATTTCTGAAAATCCTAGTTATATTTTCTCTGACCCCATCTCATCCCAACCTCGCTGGAGGAGGAGGAGGAAGAGGTGTGCTGCGTTGAGCGCTGTTAAACAGCGGTTGTTTTCTACCCGGAGACAGGAACATTGCCAGGGAGGGGAGAGCAATCCCTGTATCTCATTTCTCTGTAGTGATACTAAGAGCCTTAATTAATTAGCATTCATGCTGACTAGCTAGCTGAGATTCTCTCATGAAAAGGCACACGGAGTGTTGCCTTTTCAGAGAGGGCCGTGGCTGAACATTTTCAGAAGTCATGGCACTCAATTGCTGTTAACAGTGAAAACAAATTTTGGGTGGTCATGAGGTGGTGTTGGAGGATAAAAAAAAAGACATGATATTGCATGTGAGTGGAAAGTATTTTCTGGTGCCAGGGTTCTATAGAATTGGATATTTTTTTTCGAAGTTGAGAGCTTAACATATGTTAAGCTTTGTTCTCAATTGTAACCGATGTCCTTGCCAAGTTACTAGCAGGGTGGGCGCCTGGAGATCAGGGAGTCCATTTCCCTAGGATAAAATGAGTTTGGGAAGCCTTTGTTTTCACACCATTTTGCTGCTCTTGTGCACATTATCTAAGGGCCACAGCAATTGCTCTGGCTCAGTGCCAAGGTCAGAGTGGCGTGAGCCTTCAGGAAGGGAGAGCAACTGCTTCGTTTAGCAGAAACGCCAGTGCAAATGAGGCAGCTTTCTGGAATCCCTCTGCTCCCCTCTTGGAGCAGACGGCATGCACCACTTCTCTGCGAGGCATACAGCTTCTCTCTCGCATGAGCTAACTGGGAAAAAATTAGACTACTAGTCAGGAAGAATACGATGAGTGAGAGCCCTTTTGGAGATCCGAAGGCATGAGCGCCGTTCATTCCAACGCGCGGGTATCGCAGCCAGCGATGGCTGCCATCAGCCATTTGTATGCATCTGAAAACTACAGGTACAGTATCGCCAGTGGTGAGCCACGCGGAGCTCATAAAACAAAACCTAGAAGTTAATTATTAATCAAAGCCAGCAAAAATGTGTTCTGCTTTAATATGACAATGCCAGTACATAAACTCTTGAGCTAACAGACACTTTAAAAAATGAATGGTGATTACTGTTATAGCAGCTGTTTCATCAGCCGCTTTAGAACCGGCAATATGTTAGTCAGCCATACGTTAGTAGGCAACATAAGGACAGTTCAGAGTTGAGGCTTTCCATACTGCAAGCTCCACTCAGATAATTAACATCTATAGAAACATCCTGTCGAAAATCTCAACAGAGAAGCTGGGACAACAGGGAACTGGAAGAGAAAATCACTATACTGGAGGATGAGGAGCTGGACATTGTGTATTTGAATTCCACAGGGGATTGCAGGTTAAGAATAATTAAAAATTACTTCAGAGAGAAACCAAACAAGGTGGCAAAAACCTCGATCTCTCTGCCCGTAAAAAATAACCAATTACTAGTGGACAAAGCAAACCCATAGACGTACAGCTGTGTGAATTCCATAGTCTTTGTGCTGTCGAGTGTTATTTTTCATCAAAGTCTCTTTTGAAGGACACTGCTACAATAATGCTCAGATTAACGTAATGGAATTTGACTTAAAAACTCAGCCTGCAATGAGGCCTTTTGGAAAGTATCATTATGACTTCCCTTCCCCTACCCTCTTATTTTTTCCTCATTCAGTAGCTTAGTAAAAAAAACCCCAGAAACCAACACAAATAGTCAAACCCACAAACCATCCGCAAAGACTTATAAAGCATTGCTAGTACATCAGAGAGCAGGACTGACCAGAAAATTTACATTGATTTCTAGCAAATGTTGCTGACTCGAGCAGCTTAGATAAGGATCTCAATTTGCATTTGTTGAGTTTTGCCCAGTACCATATGATAAGAAGAGAGATTATAAAACCCAGACAGCTCTTGAGGTTTTACTGTGAAATGTGCTCTGTGCTTCTATGCTTTAATATGTGTAACTGCGGTGGTGCTCCATAGCTGAGTATCTGTAGTATTTGGTTATGCTAGTTATTTTATAAACTTCAATGTAGAAAGAGAGAGTCCAGAGAAAATGAGGAGACAAAAAACCCCAACCCTGTAACATTTTTGTGTTTCATTCACTTTTTCTTTCCACTATAGCGTCCCAGAAAGAAAGGGGTAAATGTAGTTGATCTGTTCAATGACCAAACACGTGAGCAACCTCTAACTTGTAAGTTAGACTTATAGAAGAAGTCTTACAAGTTTCCTAGAAGGCCCAGGTGAGATTCCACTGTGGTGTCTTCCAAAGCACTGTCAGCAAAACCTGAGAGGACCAGCGAGAGTAGGAGCTTTGATGGGGAAGCAGAGCCATGGGAAATGGCACTGAGCAGAGAAATATAGTATTTCTCTCCTTCCACTACATAACCCCTCTCAGTTTTGTGCTGTCTTGTGCTAGTGACTTGAGGGATGTGATTCTGGGTCCAACGGAGGGTCACAAAGATGATCAGAGGGCTGGAGCACCTCTCCTGTGAGGACTGGCTGAGAGAGTTGGGGTTGTTCAGCCTGGAGAAGAGAAGGTGCCATGGAGACCTTATAGCAGCCTTCCGGTACCTAAAGGGGGCCTGCAGAAAAGATGGGGAGGGACTATTTATCAGGGAGCGCAGCAATAGGATGAGGGGTAACGGTTTATAAATTGAAAGAGGGAAGATTTAGATTAGATATCAGGAAGAAGTTCTTTACTGTGAGGGTGGTGAGACACTGGAACAGGTTGCCTGAAGAAGTTGTGGATGCCCCGTCCCTGAAAGTGTTCGAGACCAGGCCAGATGGGGCTTTGAGCAACTTGGTCTAGTGGGAGGTGTCCCGCTGGGCTGTAGCCAGAAGTAGAGCCCAGTGTGGCCCATCTCGAGCATTGTTTAAAAGCCTGTTCTTCCTTCCTGCTCCACCTGTTGCTGTACACAACCACTGCGAGGCATCAAATGCTTCTTCTGCCGACTTCAGTTGTCGATCAGGGAATATTGCCAGTGCCTCTGCTACAGATCAGCCCTGTACTGTACGCTGGCCTTTAAAATTCATTGCATGACCTCTGTTTTTTTTTTATATCACAACTAAAATTCCTGCTGGTTTACGACGCCAAGCTCAGTGATCTAATAAAGACAGGCTTTGCGTTATGTACTTATAATGCTGAATTAGTCATAGTGGCACTTTTGAGGGTACATTTATTTCTAGAATCTCTTGTTTAATTTATGATTCTATCTTGTCTTTCACAGCTCACATTTTTCTCAGTAACGCTTCCAATTCCACAGGTTTACCCATCCAAAGAATTTCCCTGACAACAAAAATATGAACCTCTGTTCTCTCATAAGGATGTGCGCTGATATTGATTCACCCTTGCTTTTAGAGTACTGATTCCTCTGGATTGTATACAGCGGGTGGTTCTCAAATCCTTCTGTGTTCATCTTCTCAGATGAACAGTGCCAGCATTGATTCGGTGCAGAATTTATCTCAGTGAACTTTTTGTCCTCTCCATCATTATTGCACAGGCCCTCTTTCCTCCAGCTTATGTTTTGCCAGCTGCAGTAATTGTTGATAGACTGACTAACAAGGCAAAGAATGGACCTCATTTCCACTGCCAAGCAGGGAACCAGCAGACCTGCTTTCTAATCTTTGTCTTTGAGCTGCTGCATGATGACTACTTCAGCTGTCCTCCCTATTAGGGTGCATTATATTCTTCACATGAAAAGCTGTACTGGAAACTGCCTGGAATATCTAAAAGCAGGTTATACATAACTTTTCAAGTTCCTCTGATGTGTAGAAACATCCTATTCTACGGAGAGGATTTCACCGAGTTGTTCTGTTGCTGGCATATGGGTCGTGCGGGGTGGCAATGCCTGTAGATGTGCTTCTAGACCCTAGAGCTAGCATGTCATTTCCTGGCAATAGAAACATAACTGTTGTTTGGTTTGAGAAGTACCATGAGAAATTTATTTAGGGGATTCCAAATTATTTTTTTCCATACCTCTTTTCCCAATGCTAAGCTCTTAAGTTTGCATGCAATTTCTGTTGAAGTGTCTCATGCTCTACCCTCATATTGCCAGCTCTTCCATGGTGTACTGCCAGGTTTCAAGTACTAAAGTTAAATGTACGTGCTTTCTTGGTTATCCTACTCTATACAATCCAAGCATGTGTTTAGATTACTTTGCCTAACGGAAGGATCCCACATAATTATAGGGGGGGAATAAAAAAAAAAGACAACATTTGACCTTAAAGGAAAAGAACGCTTAGTTCCTTTAAATACTTCCACTATAATAAAATTCCAGCACAACAAGAGGGGACACAATCTCAGGGTTTTCCAGTGCTTTCCTATTGGTATGCCTATATGCTCTACAATGAAACATTCCTATTATTAAAGACGCATTTTAGCAATAGTATTTCCAATGTGTGTGAATCTGTGCCACCATCCACATCTTACCTACATAGCTGTTTTTTAGCATGACGTGGACAGTCCTGCCTGGAATGCATTCCTTATAGCTGAATGCATGCATAAGTGCTTTGATTGGAGTAGTGAGGGACAGATACATATTCCTATCTCAGTGGATAACCCGCGGGAGAAATTTTACTTAGGCAAATAATTAAGATGAAAGGCTACAGCAGAGAGGACAAAATGGCTTCCCAGGACTCAGAAGCACTCCTTTCACACTGTCATTTTAAATTTGCTAACTTGCACAGAGGATGGCTGCTTGCTGTCAGTCAGAGGGGTAACATGCGTTAACAAGCTTAACAGTTAGTGTTTGAACACTGCCGTCTGTACTGACAGCACTTCACTTGAAGTGCACTTTATTTGTTCACCTAGGCAGAAGAAATCTCTGGGAACTTCTGGACCCAGTTTTGCTCTATTCAAAATCAATTGGAGTTTTGTCATTGACTTTAATAGGCATCGGATCAGCCCTTTAGTGCTGCGTAAGTGGCAGACAGAGGAGAAATTGAGACTAAATGGGCTAAAGGTGTATTGTCTTTGTTTATTTATCTTTGCCAATGAATAGGTGCTGATGAATTTAACTCAGTCTCATTATGGAAATGGGAGCTCTTAAAATAATGTTACATTACGGCATTTTTGTGTGTGCTAAAACTGCAGTTTTATTACTCTGAAAAAAGGTGAATCTATTTGCAAAGCTCTTTGTAGTTTCAAGCTGAAATTTAATATTACAGTTTGTTCTACCAGCCCTTAGGACGATGACTTTCCAGGTGGAACTGGGCTAGAATTTAGACATCTAAATTTAAAATTGCTATCCTGAAAAGCCATGCTTAGATAATAAAAAATTTTTCTTCCATGCAAAACTGCAAAAAGACTATGCACAACCTGAGACCTATCTCACAGATACGCTTGGCTGGCCACCCACGCCATCCAAGTGTGTCTCCGGTGCTGCCTGTACTGCTCATGCACATCCCTCTGGTGTGGCAGGTATTAGAAAATGCTCGCACACTTTGTGGGCTGGGCTCCACCACAAAAGCCAGGGATGATGGGTGGTTTCCTTTAGCCTTTGGCTGTTTAAGGTGCAGGAATTGTCCAATCTTTCTGATGAAATGATTTCCCTGGGGATAAATGAACATGCTGAGCCAGGAAAGGTGCTTCCCAAAGCATTTAATTTTTGGTCTGTTTATACTCCTTGACACCCAAACTGATAATTAAATGTTCATACTAATTGGTATTAAGTTAAATTAAGTAAAATCTCCCTAGTCGAGATAGCTTAGCCTGTGACAACAGGACGACTACTTACAGAAGTGAGTGAACTGGTAATTTCCTGTCTTACTGGGGAGTCCCAATTCTTCACCATATGAAGACATTGTCACAATACTACCTAGTAAGTACAGATACATGAAAGTGTCGTACGCTACTTGAGGGCCAGGTGCCCCAAAGGTAGGCACTGCAGACCGTGCTGTTAAATGGCCACGTGTCTCGATCTTACGATGTCTAAACTCTTGCTCCTCAATTGTCCTTATTGCACATGTGGTAATTTGCTTTTGGGTCAGCTAGATCCTTTTAAAACGCAATCAATTAGTATACCATAGGGACTAAGAAAACTAGGCCTTCCTTCTCTTCTCTGACTTTGCAAAGCGATTTGGCATGAAGCTAACATTAACTGGAGAGTCTGCTCTGTCTTAATAGAGAAGCTCTACATTTTCTTTTGGCTTCTTGGAAAAGCATGGAGGAAAGCTTATTTTGCATTCCTCTGGAAGAAATGCCAATAATTGTTGTTCTTTTAAGCTTTATGCACTTAGATAGTACAGGCTACACTGGCATTCCCACAAGGAAAAAAAGCATTATATTTACAGTGGAAAGTAAAATGGAGAGGGTAAGCAAATATTTGCATGTGTATCCAGCTGCCCCAAAGCTTAACAGGATTATCCATAACAATGATAACTGTGGAGCTCTCTCTCATTTAAAAAATAAGAATTAAAAAAAAAAAATTTTTCACTTTATTGCAACTATTTCTTGCACAAGAACTGAAGTATCAGAGTGATAAAATTTGGCTTTTTGCCATTCAGGGGGACAATAATATCTAGTCCAGCAAATGTGACTTTCACAACAAAAAATGGGAGTCTGTCACCTGAGAGATAAGGGATCCCTGTTAGCTAGGAGATAAACCAACAAAAATTATCCAGCTGCAACAAATCACTGGAAAAATGCCTTGAAAAGCATCTTAGCCTGATGTCCCTGGATATATGCACTGAGTCTGGCTCAAGCCTTAGAGGAATGTGAGGAGGAATAAGCCGCAGCTGAAAAAGTAACCATTGTAGCGGAGTACACTGCAAGAGGGTTGCTGGGATGTGCTGGCCATGAAGGAACAGGACAGATATTACTGTTGTTCAGGCACCATTAAATTCCTCAATGGGTCCACACTGTGAGGAGTGAAGGACAAGGTGTCACTAAACGCTGCTGACCAGAAGTGTTGCAATTGCTTTAGATATGACGGCTTTATGTGACAGGCTGAAAGGTGGATCAGCTGTTGCTAATCCCGCCAGTCCATTCCAGATGAAGGGCAGGAAAAGCTCTCAAGAATTGGTGCTTTCAGCAGGAGGCAGAAGCCTGAGCTGCGACTTCTGTCCCGGTTGTGCTGACCTTGCTCTTGCAAGCTGCTCTCCACCACGTGTTGCAAACAGTGCTGGCCCGTTCGCTCACAGCAGCCTGTTTCCCGGCTTTTCATGCTCAAGTCTGCCTGAGCGCTGTCTCCAACTACGTCCTTGGGTGCAGCCCTCTGTATCACTTGCTCTGGGAGGCCTCACACCGACACCGCCTGCAAAGTGGTTTTCGGGCTGGGCTTTATGTATTCCTTGGCTGGTACCTTAAGGCTGACACATCACATGGAAATGGACTGCTGATTCTGCACAAACACTATTGCTTTATCTCCAGTTAATGGAGTGCAAAAAGATAAAAGGCACTACCCAGTCAGAAAAGATCTGAAGGCTCTACTTCTGGACATAGACCTGTCTACCTTGCAGGCATTATATTTTTCTCTGAAATAAAAGGTACTGGTCACTATCAAAGGCGGTGTGCTGGACTAGGGAGGTTACGTTTCTCACGGTATTGTCATTTCCTACTAGTGACATAACCTTTGTTTAATAGAAGGAACTTGGATGCTGGAGCAGCAGCATATTAATAGGGCAGACTAATTAAGCTTATAAAAATCCAATTTTTTGCTAATCAGAAAATTAATTTGATTTTTTGTATTAAGCATCTGGAACACTTGTAATACTAGTGTAGAGATTTGGTCTGGAAAATTAGAGTATGGATAACAAGATGACAGAGTTAGTTGCTGATGTGAGAGGAAAGGTAAATAGCAGGAAAAGTGTGGGTAGATAAGGAAAGGCTTAGAATATTTAAAGACTAATAGATGAAAACGACAGTTCAGTGTAGATAAATGATGAATAATGAGTTCACAGCAAAGTATTGCCAGCATTCCTAGGTGCTTCGTACACTTGGAGAAATATAAAGCAAGGGAACAGATCACGCTGTAAATTTGCATAACTGCACTGAAGCCAGTGGAGCTTTGCTGATTTACACCTCTGAAGGACTGGACCCTTAAAGCGTGAGTGTTGGTGGTGCATGGTGGGAAACAAAGGAATAAATCACATTTTCTTTAGAAGCTCTGGATGGGGCAGTGGGAGTTACATTATTTGCTTCTTCATTAGTATCTAATTTCCTCCATTTGTTAAGGCAATGCAAACTATAATAGACATTCTGTACATCATTTTAAAATTCCACAAAATAAAACGTCAGAGACCAAGTAAAGCACTTCAGTCTACTAAAGGAAAAGTCTTTTTAAGTCTATAAAGAGCTGTTACACTCTAAACTGTGGAAGAGATTTACTTGAAAGTGTTATTAGTTACTGATAGCTGTGGTTTGAAGGCACTTGACATCTAGTTATAGTCCTGCCATGTTTATTTTGGCCATTAAGGTTTTAATCAATAGTTGGATTGTTTACATTAAGCTGTATCTACTTTGGGGATTTACAAGATAAAAATATACGTATGCTTTCTCCCTACTTTTAAATGTGGTAGAAATTAAAGCCTTGCACCTGAAAATAACAAATTGTTTATAAAGCTGGAATATATAATGTTAAAAGTCTGCTGGTAAAGACCAAAATTTTGAAAGTTTCAGTAAATGATGAAGTTTCAACTTGTCTCTTATGAATGTGATATAGCCAAACACTGCAGCACAGTATTTATCTCTCTGCTTGTTGATAGCTTCATTAACATCATTGTCACTGTCTGTTTTAGATTTATCTTATTCTGTGTTTCTGAGCTAAGCAGACTTCTCCAAAGAAATTTATAAAGCCCGCAACATCAACCTAAATGAAGAAGGTAAAAATCTGTAATGACCTTTCCCTGCACAGATCTCAGAGGAACTTATCCAGCCCTGACATTCCTAATCTCCCTCCTGCTTTTGCATCCAACAATTATGCCCTAGTCTTGACAGTTCTTCATTTGTGTTTCTGCCGATGTCATCATCTCCTCTTATCCTGGTTGCTGCTTCAATGTTCTATCATCACGTTTTTCTCTTTTGATCTTCTGGTCTTGAGGGCTGTTGCAAAAGGCCGTCATCTTGAGTCTGCTGTCAAATTTCCTCAGTGTCCTGGTTTCAGCCGGGGAAGAGTTAATTTTATTTCTAGTGATTGCTGTGAACGGAATGTCAATAATGCATATTCTTTTAGTTGTTGCTAAGTGATGTTTACACTTTTCAAGGACTCTTTTTGGCTTCCCATAGAAGCTGAGAAGAAACATAGACAGAACAATGGAATGGGCAATGGAATATTCTGTACAACAGATGTCATGCTCAGTCTATAAATGGGGGTTGGCCGGAGGGGCGAGATCCACGATCACTGCTCCAAAGGTGTCAATTCACCAATTTACCAGGTGGTGAGAGTGACTTGTGTCTTGTATATGCTGTTACTAGTAGTAGTAGTAGTAGTATTGCTGTTTTCCTTTTCTGATGTTGTTCTATTAAACTGTCTTTATCTCAGACCATGAGTTTTTTTCTTCCCCTCCTTTTCACCCTCTTCTCCCTGCCTTCCGAGGGGCGAAGGGGAAGAACTGTGTGAGTGACTGCATGGTCATAGCTGCCAGCGTGGTGTAAACCATGGCACTCTGTAAGGTCATCTGCTAACACAGTTTCAACTACGAATTTTCTATCAATGTTTGTTATTACTAATTTAACTCTGTTTGACGACTTTTGGTGTACTGTGACCTGTGAGTTTTGTATTTGAAATGAGGTTTTATTCAATTTATGAGATTGAATCCAGAAGATTTTTTTAACTCGTTTGAAACCTTGCATCAATTAAAAAATCTTACGATAATCTGAAACATCCACAGAAATCTTACAATCACTGTTTGTGGCTTGGCCCCCAAACTCCTAAAATCTGTTAAAACTTGTACCCAGATGAGGACAGGAAAGAGACCCTTTAATTCCCAAAATGTTAAGTTTTCCTGGCAAAGCTGTTTTCTGCATCAAGTTGAAGATCCATCACTGTGTCCATCCCTGGCATTTTTCAGCTACATAATAAACATGAAGTAAATAGTGAACAAAAAGTAAGTTTGTGATGAAGAAAAGAAATACTAAAGAAGGAAACATGTGTAACCTGAAACAAATTTCGCACCACCCTTATAAATTGGAATTGACTTCACTGCAGTGAGTGTATTTGACTGAGCCAGGACATACTAGCTCAGTCACAGTGTCATATAAATGCATTACTATAGATTCTGGATTGGAGTTGACTAATTAACTGCAACAATTTCAACCCAGCTCACACAAGTGAGATAATATCCAGTCTTTTGTCTGCTTTGTTCTTCAGTTGAGAGGAACTTGACCTCCTTCTTTCTACAGTCCCATTGGCGTTTCTTTTTCCTTTCTAAAACCATTTTGCATAGTCCTTGCCTGTCACAAGGAGAGATTAATGGCTGGTGCCCATCCTCTGTCACAACATGAGGGATTGTCATGTGTGCGGATTGATTTCACCCATTGTTCTGTCCTGTAAAAAAAAAAATTGTCAATAAAACAGAGGCAAGGAAAATCCTTTGGCACTGACATTATGAGCTGATTCATCTTCACCACCATGGAACTGGCTGGAAAGGATATAAGGCAAAACAATCTGTTCTCATGATAAACCTGAGTTGTATTTAGGATAAATACTTCCCTACTTATCTGCTGAAGGCACTGCACATTATATGGAGAAACTGAATAAGATAAACTTATTATCCCAACTCCATTCCTTTTCAGATTCATTTGAAAGTTGCTCTCTTATTTGAAAAAATTTACACCTAAAGATGAATAGGAAAACTCTTACTTTTCTCACTCTTTACTATTCTGTTGGCTTGTTATATCTTCATCTCACAACTGTCACACTGAAAGTGTGAAATTCATTTCCTTTCTTCTTCTCAATAAATTGCTGTTTGTCTGGTGTAAGAAATATTATGTCTTGTTCTGATGTGTCAGACATTAAAAATACCACGGGATTGGTTTATGAGCAGTAAGACTTTTGTAAAATTATGAATCTGGAACTTATTTTGTTTTGCTATCCAGATTTCACAGTTCCTTCGGTGTGTTCATTTCCAACTTTTAAAACACCTTTGCAGCTGTGGATACAAGCCACTTTCAAACAATAAAACCGAACCAAACCAAAACGAAAAAGAGAGAAAGAAAATATGTAATGTCAAAAAACCCCAAACTTTGCAGTGGAAGTAGTACACATCCTTGCTTCTCCTCAAAGCTCTTCTCTGAGTTGGAAAATAAAGAGAAGTCAAAGGAATTGCTCTTTGGAGAAATAAATTCTTGAAAAAGTCTACAAGACTGCTGACTTTTAACAGTTGGAGAGTGTAATAGCAATAATAATGAACAGAAAAGGCAAAAGTTGTCTGTATTTGAGCAAAGAGGAAGAGTTGTGTTGGTATCACATAAGGATGATAAAGTATTTTGAAGTCTATTTGTAACTGAGGAGAAAGTTAGACAACACCTAAATGAGCAAGTCTAGACAAATTACACATAAGAGCCCTTAAAGAACTGGTGGGAGAGAGCTGTACACCTACTTTGTGCTTCCCTGAGTACTATTTAATGAACTGTTGAGTTTACCAGCAATTACCAGTAAGGCAAGTTATCAGTAGCAGTGATGGTATCCTTCAAGAGCCATGCACTCTTAAAAAAGTTCACAAGAAGACTTAAAAATGGAAGAGGAGATTTTCTTTTACATGTGTTTGCATGAATGTCTATGATCTTTTCCTCATGCTTCTATTCAGTAAAATTATAGACTCGTGGATAAAGCAACTCAGGAGATTGATTTTCAGTCTAAATCTGTCTGTGCCTCAGTTCCTCATTTGTAAGAAGTAGATAATAAAACTTTCACTCTTCTTCCTATGATTTTAGGATTTGAAAGCAAAGGTTCCCTGTGTTGTGAAATGTCCCAGGACAATGGCAGTTTCACTTCTAGCACGGACGATAAGATCACTACACAGTAAGAAAAATGGCGTATGCTTTAGAATTCATAAAAATTCTAAAAGATTTTTCTTTTTTTTTCCAAGGATTTTCTCATATCTTATTACAATTTCATCTTCCGCATAACCATCTTGTCCACTGTCTCTAAATTCCTTTAAGTTAGGAAGGCTTCTCTGTTAGTGTTACTATAGCGATGGAACATATGAAACTGTCACTTCACCAAATCCAGAATATTAACAGTGAAATAGGATCAGAAATGAGAATGGAAGGTTCGTAAAAGACATTGTTCAGAGCCCTGCCTTCCAATTCTTACTGCAAAGAAGAGTGCAGCGCACACCCTGAAAGACGTTTTGTTCTCCTCTCAGTTGAGAAAGACTTTGGAAATGCAGTGCATGTCGCTTAAGTATGAGAGTCAGTTAGAGGAATGGATTGGCCCAGGCAATATTGAAACTGAGCACATAAAAAGATGCAGATTAAAAAAATGAAAAAGAGAATGTACTCAGCTGTAAGAACATTTAATTATAGCTCTTGCAGAAGGACTCTGAATTAATATAATCAGTTACATACAATGATTTTCCAAAGCCTTTTGCTGGTCTGCCAGGTCTTACAGTGATTCCTATTTCTAATTTAAAAGCCAAACAAACAACATTTATCCAGTTATGGACACTTAAGTGATTAACCCCACAGCTGTACAACAGCCTTTGGATCACAGGATGAAATTTCTTTGAAATAATCAGGCATTCTAGGCTGGAATCCTGGATGCTGCTTCTAGATCTGAGGGGCAAACATCTATAAAGCACAGATAGGACAAAAGCATCCTCATGCTAGGGTTAATGTTGAGTGAAGAATCCAAAGTTTCTTTAGGTGAATGTCATGTGTTAGCTCACATTCAGGTGTTTTGTGCACAGCCCCTAAGAGAGGAGCAGGTGGCAGCAAAGGATGGGGTTTTTTTTGTGATCCACCTGTTCCCATGCAAGCTGAAGCATCCTGAGGGCTGTTTGAAGTCTGTGGCTGCTGTGCTGAATTTGCTCAGTAGTGTGGTTTTCCCCAGATCAAGAAATTTGTGCTGGCTGCAGCTTGAGCTTCCAGCTCTGTGTCTTGCTGCTTGTGTACACAGGTAAAGGTGTCCCTGCAGCCCTCCTCCAGTGGTAGTAGCTTCTGCTCAAGCCACCAGAGGACATAGCACTGTGTGAAATGGGGGAGGTCTAGGGTCTGTGCTTCCCAGCATGTAGCTTTGACATTGTGGTAGGTATTCTTCCTAAAGGCAGTGGGGAAATGCTTGACAGCTCCCAATATTTCTGCCAAAAGTACTGCCCAAACAACCTTGGTATTATCAGAAAATTGTCAAAACTTAAAGGAATACTGTGCCCAGCTCTGGAGCCCTCAGTACAGGAAAGGCATGGACCTGTTGGAGCGGGTCCAGAGGAGGGTCACAAAAATGATCAGAGGGATGGAGCACCTCTCCTATGAGGACAGGCTGAGTTTGGGTTGTTCAGCCTGGAGAAGAGAAGACTCTGGGGAGACCATATTGCAGCCTTTCAGTGCTTAAAGAAGGCTTATACGAAAGATGGGGACAGACTTTTTAGTAGAGCTTTCTGTGATAGGACAAGGGGTAAAGGTGTTAAACTAAAAGACGGTAGATTCAGACTAGGTATAAGGAAGAAATTCTTTACCATCAGGGTGGTGAAACACCGGAACAGGTTGCCCAGAGAGGTGGTGGATGCCCCATTCCTGGAAACGTTCAAGGTCAGGCTGAATGGTGCTCTAAGCAACCCGGTCTAGTTGAAGATGTCCCTGCTCACTGCAGGGGGGCTGGACTAGATGACCTTTAAAGGTCCCTTCCAACGCAAACTATTCTATGATTCTATGAATAGCCGAGCTGGTTTTAACTAATGTTCACTGTGTAATGTAATTTTAATAAACCCTATTGTTCCCTCCCTCTAGCCTTTCCAACAGTCTGCTTTCCTCTACCCACTAACTCTCATCTTCCTTTCTTTTGTCAAACATGCTTTTCTATTTGAACTTAATTCAGTATGTGCCAAATAATAGATAATAGATTCATAGGGATTTATATTAAAATAGTGCTATCCATCTAGATGATTACCAAGACGTACAAACTTTGAATTATAAATTATGAATCAGTTTCTCGGCAGTGCTGATCTTGCTTGAGATCAGTGGGGCTGTGTTGATTTGCCTCACTTAAGGCTCATTTATGGAATACTTCTCTTCTCCATGATACTGCAGGTAGCTATTGCCAGAATACAATAAGGCAACAGTTTATTAGTTTCTAATTGTAAATAAGGCTCCTTGCTTATGTAGCTCACGGTAAAAAATGATCTGTGGCATTCTAGGTACAGCTTATCCTATTTTGAGGCAGGGGACTGAGCTGAACATCTTCTGAGAGCCTCTCTAGGCCTTTTTTCTACATTTCTATATTTTAAAATTTGAAACCGTACTGACTGTTCTGTAGTAATTCTGTGTTAACTACATTATGTATATGCAAATTTAGCAAAGATTTTCAATCTGGAAAAAAAAAATCCAGAAAAAAAATTCTTAAAAAAAAATTCTTAAAAAATCTGCATAAGTACAAGTGGTCAAAAGCTGGTTTACATTTCAACTATGCGATTAGGACCACAGCAGTGCTGTGTCCCCCGGAGTGGGGGCATTGATTTAGTACCGAATCACAGTAATGCCATCTACTGTTACAAGCTTCGACTTGTTCATTTACTGGTTCTCTAGGGCTGAGATGCATTTGCTTTCAGTGAAAACTCATTATTGGACAACAGTCTTAAAGCAGAAGGATCTATGATCCTGACCAACAGAAGATCACTGAAATTGCCACGTTTCAGTTTGCCCTCTTTATGGAACTATTTTAGTTTGCTCAACTGACCATATTCCTTCTGTTATAGCTAGTGTGTTCTACTGCAAAGCCCTAACAATTTAGCAATACGAGCTCTTTGTTTTAGCAAGATGCATGGTCAAGGTGTATCACATGTTCTGTGTTTCAGTGTCATCATACTGCAGCTTCAGCTCCAAAGTTAGTCAGGAAAGATGGATGGCATAATATGGCAAAAGAGAGATTACCAGCCTGGTGAGCCAACACTAGCAGGCACGTTTGAACCTGTCAAAATCCCAGTGTGAGGGATATGACAGGTAGTTTCAAGAACAGTGACTGATGCCCAGCTCATATAGCAATGTTCCAAAACCCTAACGCTACCCTTGTTCAATCTCGTTTTATGGCAGCCATGCATAGCTCCCTATCCTGAGCCTTGAGAATGAGAGATTTCCCAGGGGTTGTTCTAGCGAACCATTGATAAGTTTGCTTTCGTGAAACCTGGACAGATGATGGGAATCACTGTCACTTCTTCAATAGTATTCAAGAGGCTTGAAGGCCACTCCCTATCTTTTGTGAGGAAGATTAATCACCAAACTGTAGAACAGTTTTTCCCAAAGTACATACTCTCCATGAAGAAAAGCTAACAATACAGATATCAAAAAGTAGTGAGGCGATTTTTCAGGATCCCAAAGCATGATTCTTGCAACATACAAATATAAATCAGAACTATGAAGGTTCCTGTCCAGAGCTCAACATCTCCAAAGGCCAAGGACATTTGGAAATACTCATGTCAGAGATAGGTGCAAGTTTTAAAGTAAGAAATTATATACAAATTTTCATAGATTTTAGAAAATCAGTATCTAAAGAAATTTTAATTTTAGAGACCAGTGTTATTGGCATACGTTTAGAGTTTGGGATATAACCCTCAGAAGAATAACTTTGATAATACATTGCATATCGTTGATCACTGATCAATTCTAACCAAATTTCAAAATCTTCAGCTTGTCAGAGTTCCACCAAATTTTCACTGTAATTATAGATGCTCCTTTTAACCTGATAATGGAATTTCAGTCGTAACTATTATTTCAGTTAACTTCATAATTTTCCAGTAATATATGGGAAATATGCAAGCAAATCAATTTTAAAATGTTGATGATGACTTGGAAGGTGAGTTCTCCCACAATTTTTTTGATAGATAAACAGATAATTTATATCTCACTTAGGAGGACTTCAGGCTTGTCTCTTCTGCAGATAGTGAGAAATAGTGAGCAAAGCTTCCAGGGTGTAAAGATGAGATGTAGTCACTTTGTATATAGCACCTATAGAGAACTGAATGGTGTAGCTCATATCTCCCTAAGATCAGCCCCAGTTACCCTTCAGGAAAATGAGAAAAAGACCTGAGGTATATGGATATTTTTTTTAAATTACCTTCTTAGTCAAAAATAATGTGTCTTTCACTGCCTTCAAGCCTATGTTTAGTGCTGATGTTTCAACTGAGGTAGATAAAGGAGTTGATGAGCAGTGCAGAAACACCTCTTAGTCTGGTATGCAGTTGAGCTGGTAGAGAATTTGGGCTTTGCAAGCTGCTTAAAATAAAGTAAAAACCCTGAATGGTCTTTTAAAGCTACAGAAGGAGCAGCAGCATCATGATTATTCTGAAGTGATCACCAAATCCATTGTGTTGTTATGGCTTATGAAACACTTGAGCTCTGTTAAAGTACCAGAAATTCATTTCTAGTAATTCCTGCATAATTTAAATGACAGACTGGGACGCAAAGCATTTCAGCTTGTCATTCTTTCCCTACTCATAGTAAGGTGCTTTATTGCAGAGAAGGGGAAAAAAATACTAAATACATTGGACTCAGCATTTTACAGACTCTTTAATAAATGTATAAAATGGTATTCATAAAGGCTGCTAATTGTACACACATTGCACTAACTAGTGGTTGTAAAAACTGTTCACATTTTATATCAACTCATTGTAAAGCAGGGCTCATTAGTGAGAAAGCAATGTGCTTAATATATAAAACTATTCTCAATCAGTTTTACAGAGGAGGCTTCAGAACGAGTTAGGTTGCGTTGCAGCCTTTGAAACAAAATAGGTAAATTCACATCCTAGTTTACTTTGTGGTGACTTGTGGTAATTGCACACAGATATGGATCATGGGTCACAGGTAATGTATCTCATGGAAGAATGTCCATCCCATCATCCCTCTACAGTTCTTGGTTATTTTATTGCTTTCTTGTGAAACAATGGCCAACAAATGTGTATCATCAGAATTCTGAAGTGGACAAAAATGCATTTATTTATGATTTATGATTCCTTCTGGCCTTTTCCTGTAGTTCTCACTTGAACAGAAAATGAGGAAACAGTTTTTTCTGAATAACAGCTACAGAGCTGAACCTAATGTTCATCTTACAGTTAAACAAAACTATGTCTTAATCTCGTTTGGATATAAGAAACATGAAATGAGCCTATACAATCTATTATACTTGAAAGGACGGATTTGCTGGTGCATACTGGTTGTTCAACAGCATTTCAAATAATGCCATTAAAACCATATTTAAAGCTATTCAATGTCATTGGAATGGCACAAAGTGGGTAGAGCACATTAGTCAATTTGTCATTAATCCAGCAAAAAGACATTACTGATGTTTTTTCTTTTTTTCCGGTAGAGCTCTTTAAGTGAATGTGATTTTAGTTCAGAAGAAATATTAGCAGAAAGACCATATCTGGTATGATTTTTCAGAGCTTAATTCCCGAGTGTTTGGCCCGCACACATTATTTATGTGAACAATGGAGTCATCTAGCAATTAGAGAAAAAATTAAATAAATCTATTCAATGCAATTGGAAGTGAAAACAAAAGAAATTTTATGAGTTCTGATCTCTGAACCTTAGCAGAAGTTATACTGTTCAAAACAGACTTTTCACAAGCTTGTCTTCTCCAAAACTGGTCTCTGTTTTTACATCTGCATCGGTTGGTCTAATGAAAAATATCTCTCCAAACAAATGTTGTTTCATACAAAACTGGTAGCATTGCAGAATCAAGTGTTTGCAGAATTCTCTCACAAAAGCAACATTTTCAATTGCTGAATTTTTTATTTTTCCATAACAAGACCAGGATATTTTGTTATTTTCCTCTATTGCCAGATTGATAAATGAGATTGCAAATAGGCACGAGCTGAAAACTCAAGTGTCTCTGGAGTCTCTACAGAACTACTGACAGTGGTTAAATTCTTCATAGGTGTGAAGAGTTGATGGATGAAACTGAGCTTTTTATCTACTCTAGCAGTTTGACGAAAACTGTGTGGAAGGATATACTGTTTTCGACCACAATAAAAGCAAACTTAAGACTCAAAGCTGAAGAGTACAACATACCTGAAGGCTACTGTGCAAATCAAGAACATGGTGAGATTTACAAAGAACAGTTTTATACATTTTAATATTTTGAGCCTGTTTGTCACCAGAATGACTGTCCAAGTGGCACCATACTCTTTTCTGGCAAGACAGGAGGTTTCCTGACAAGATTAATTTAAAAAGTACCTTTCACAATTTTCTATTACTGAGCATCACTTCTGAGAAGGTGGTCATCTTTAAAAACTATACAAGTTAGGAAGAATAAAGGATAATTTCTTATTGGAGACTTACCAGAAAAGTAACCCCTTCCTCTCCCAGTAGTAAAAGGTCCTATAATACTGATTCAGAAGACTGCAACTCAAACGGGTAACAAGATGGAGACCAGAAGGCTGCTCATAGAAGAGTTTTATCACTATATCTCTATTGTGGGAACACTGAAAGCTGGTCAAGAGGAAGTGACAAACAGAACGACAATATCTCCTTTCAGAAAGAAAAGAAAATCTGCCACTTCCAAACATACTCATCATACATTAAGAAAGGAGGAAAGACAAAAGAGCTAAGAGAAAAGTCTATGATATTGTTATTCTAAATGGAACACACATAATAGCTGCCCATGGAAAGTGAAAAAAACCTCTTGATAGTAAAAAAAACTGGCAACATTTTTTTCCACTGACATAAACACAACCCAAACACTGCAGTTTCATCCATTACCATTAATTTAAAAATAAATAAAACATATAAGCCCATGGGTGAAACTGGGTCGAGGAAAATGTGCTCAACTAGTTATTCTCTGCATGAAGTCCTCATTAGAAAAAGTCAGCCCAAGTGGGAACCAAGTTCATCTATGTCTTCTTTACTTAATGCAAAAATATGCCAGGCTTAGCGTGTGCTGCATTTGCTGTTTTGGCAGTGAGTGAGCACATGCACAGGAAACTGTCGCAATTGTGTCAATGAGGTTGACAATGTTTTTGTATCAGGTTTGCCGAAGTTTGTTGCTTGTTAAAAAACAAACAAAAAAAAACAAACAAAAAAGACCCAAAGAGGAGAAAAATGACAACAAGGAATCTTTTGTCTCTGTTTCCACAGACAGCATTGCTGGGATTCATCTGACCAAAATGAAAAAACTCTATCCACCTTTTTTGAGACAAACACTGTGTGAAAGACTAATGTATCCCCACTCAAACTACGCTAATTCTTTTCCTTCTGTGCAGCTTCCTCTGCACTATGGCACCTCAACTGTTTTCCATGATAATTCCCTGCCTTACCCTGGTCAATGTGTGATAAACTGGAAGAACAGCCAAGCTTGTGACAAATAAGAAAGGCCAGCTTGAGCCATTTGGTCCCCTTAACCTGCTCCAAGGAAGACCTCTGCAGAAAATTAGCCAAGCTTCATTCCACATAACTGCACTGGAAGCCAAGTATGAATAGACATGCTAGAACTGAATGCTAAGGGAGATTAACTAATTCACACAAAATAATACCCTTCCCCAGAAAAAGGATTGACTTTTTTCCCCTTTTGAAGAAATCAGATGACAAAATCATGGACTTCCCAATCTATACCGAACTGAAAAAGCAGACAATGTCATTAATATGCTAATATTATCACAAGAATTATTAGTACTATGATTTGGTCTTATTATTGTATGGCCAAATACTGTACAAAAAAAAAAAAAGCACAAAAAAGAAGGCTTACATCATCAATATTTTCCACCTGCAAGGAGTATATTTGTCCAGTCATTGTTGCTGGTAGGATTTTCCCCGTGTGTTTGATGCTGGAGAAGTCATGCTCCCTACCCGCTAGCTACGTAGGCTTTCCTTGCTCAGCCTATGTGGCAGCAATTTAAGCTGGCAGAATGGTATGGGATTCGCTCTGTGCATGAGAAATCTCCCAGCTCTGACCCAGCGAGTATATCTTTAAAAAACAGTGTGTAGAGTACTCCATAGTTCTCATTACCATTAATTATTTAGTACTGTCTAAAAGTTCCAGCTGAGCATGGGACTGTTATTGTTCCATGCATTATGTGAGCATTGAAGATACAGTCTGTGCTTTAACAAGCTTAGTGTCGAGATAGAAAAGGCAGATAAAAGAAGAGAGCGGAAGAAATGGCAGAAACAGATTTAGTAACTTAACCAAAGTGTCACTTGTGGTTGGAGGGGTGGGTCTGGTATGAGGGCCTAGATCTCCTGCCTGAATCTGATGCTCTATTTGTATGTATTTCTTCTTGTAAATTATCCATGGTGCCTTATTCCGTAATCTTCCATGCTGGTGTTCTCTGTATGAATACATGCTTCATTCATAGCTCAGACGCTTCCCTAAAGAAGAAAGAGCTAGTTTCCTCATATATTGAAATACATTGGGTCGGATTCCTCAGCTGGCATCCTTAGGACTTTCCAGTTCTTTTTCTTTTCTGGATATATCACTTATATCAACGTATTTCTCTGCCAAACAGCGTTCAAAGATTATTTTAAAATCCTGACCTACAAAGAGGCTGTTTCCTGTGCTGCTGAACAGCAATTTAGATAGTATGTGGGAATTGGCCACCTAAAAGACTGACCTGGAGGTGCTTCCATAGCATTAAATTCGTGTTTATGCAAATGGCCAACACAAAGCTATGCCTCTATGAAACAGGCTAATAAACAGCTATCTGTGTAACCTGTGTATTTTAAGACTTAGCGCATCAATGTTCACAAAGTATTAGGACTTTGAGGAGCAGATGCTAATGAGAAATTTATATTTTATTGCGGCTTTGTTTTGCTGGCTGATTCCCCATCAGCTGTAACTGTAAGTATGAAATAATTATTCCTCTTTTTATCAATATTTTTTTCCTCTTTCTGCCAACTAGTGGGCAGGCACTACAACAGTTTTAAGTCAATTAGCTTGTCCTAGTAGTGTACAAAATGCATTTGTATCCATTATGGTAACACAGAAAAGAAGTCTTGCAGTCAGTATGATGCTAAATCCTCTGAGTTTTGTATCTCGACCTTCATAATAAGCAAGATTTTCTTCCACAAACTTTTTTTCTAGATGGACTTCTGAATGTACTTTGAAGATGACATGCAGAGGAACAGCCAGGTATCATTCTTCTGATAATGAACTCATGCTGGTTGGACTAGCCTGAGGCAATCTGGAATCATTTTTGTCAGTGGCTTGGAACTGCCAGAACCAAGATAAAAATGAAGTTTAATTTAAATAATTTGAGACATTGGAGATTGAAATGGCAGGGCTTTGGGTGGGCCAGGATGGCAAAGTTGTACTTGCAATGTACTTGAAACCAGTCAGCCTGTGTGTAATTTTATTTCCTGGGACCTACTAAATGCTCACAGATTTAAATAAATGTTGTAAGTAACTGCATGCCTAATTCCTCGCACAATTGACTCAAAATGCACCCCTTAGGATTTGAATTGATACGTACCTGTCAAATACTGCTTTGGTGTTGGTTTTTTATGCAAATAGAATCCTAGACAATAAATCAGATTCTTGGTGTGCAATTTTCTTAAGTACATGTCTGGTGTCATTAAACAAACAAAGAAGTAATACACCAGGTTAGAGGAAAGAAGTAAAGTACATTGTTTTAAGAACAGCACAGAATCAGAAACAACCGTTAATGACCTACCTTCTTTTAATGATTGCCCTTAAAGATATTGTTGACCTGACTGGTATCGTTTTTCCCTTGCTTCTCTGGGGCTTGTCCTTTTACTCTTTTGTACAACTTTCTAAGTCATTTGTCTTATATTTCTTGGATAGATGTTTTTACACAATGGATGAAGTGTAGTTTAATAAATAAGGAAATGGCTAGCTTTATGATCCATTCTGACAATGGTATGATCCTCTCATACTCTCTATGTTTTCTCTCCTACAGTTTGATTGTCTTGTGTAATTACAAGATCTCTGGAGCAGAGATGGCCCCTTTTAATATGTATTGTTGAAGTAAGGCGGGCCCCGGCTTTACCTGAAGCTAACAGGTGCTGACACAATACCAAAGCATCAGGTCTTAGGGAAGAATCATAACAAGATTTAAAGCTGAAACTGAAAATCATAATGCATGAGATTTAATGATTTTTCTCATGTGGTATCACTATGAAGTTGGTGGCAAAAACATCAGAGGAGGGAGTTTAGAGGAACCTAGCTGACTTCTTTGACATTAAAAGGCAAAAACTTGACTGCTCAGAGAAGCTTGAGAGCATTGTTCACTCATTTCAGCATATTTCAGCGGGAGAGATGTCATGCGAATTCTGGATGTCAAAACCTTTCATTGCTGGATATACAAGTCAGGGCTGTGCTCAACTATTAACCTTTTTTAATGTTGTTTGTATAACAATGCTTCATGATGGATTTAGGGATAACAGTAAAGCAAATGTCATCCGATGTCGTAAAAATGATTGAATATTTAGATCAAAGGCTTTGTCAAATATTCTGCATCAGAAGCAGTACTTCTACAGACTCAGCAATCTTGGGTCAGGCATTTGGTGTGTATGTCAGATGTCGGGCTGCCAAATCTCCTTTCTATTGATAAACAAAATGTGATGAATATCTGAGAGGTGGACCAATGAACCAGATGATACAAGGTTATGTGAAAGCTAAATTTTCAATTGTAAAGCACAAAATCTTCTGGGTCAGAACACATATCCTGATGTCATCAAAACCTATCAACGAAACCAGAACAACACTGTGTGGTGTGACTCAGAAGAATGCAATACAGCGAATTCAGAAAACCACCATTTTCAGATACGTAGACTATTGAGATGATCAACTTCATTCCTCGTCATTGAAGATAAATTTTTTGGACCTTCATACACAGAGTAACCTGAAACACTGACATTTTAAAGTGTCGCTGTTGTGGCCTTTGTCTGAGCCTGTACCAAATTTGCATTCTCTTATTGTTTAACAAAAAAGGTAGAACAGGGACGTCAAATCAGGTTTGCGTACAATTTGACGCACAGATCTAGCAGGCAAACAGGATTTTCAGACACAAATGCTAACATTTGTCCATGATCAGGTTGTATCAAGTTTGTGCTATGTTGTTTGCAGCCACTATTTTTATGTGCATGTACTGTAGCATCCAGCTTTGACACAAAAAGACTGTCATTTTCCTTTCTGTCCTATCCTCATCACCACCATAGTTGAGTGTATTCCTGAAATATATTGAACATAACTAATATTTTCCTGTTTTTTTCTGTTCTTTTAACTTCTCCCCAGGAGCAGAAGCCTGGTCCACCTCCTTGAAGTGAACACTGAATCATTTTTTCGTCCCCTCAGAGTTTTGAAAGCCTCCAAAGATGCAGATATCACACCTCTCCAGACACCCTGTTCCAGAGATGCATTGTTTTTCCAGAGGAAGTGTTTTTTCCTAATGTCCACTCTGAAGCTTGACAGCCACAGTTTGATCATTTCTCCTTGTTACGCTGTCTGGCGTTGCTTAGCACAACTTTGCTCCATCATCCTTGTAACCACCCTTCGAACAGTAACAGATTTCAAGCAGATACCTCTCAGCCTTCCCTTTGCCAGACTAATCAAGCCCAGTGCCACCGGCCTCTCTGTGCAGATCATATGGTTTATACCCCACTGGCATAGTTGCTGTCTGCTGGATCCTCTGCAGCTTCTCTATTTCTCTCATGAACTGGGGGGGATGAAAGATGGACACATTTGTCCATCTGGGGCCCCACCAGTGCTGAATATATATATATATATATAAAGAACGTATGTGTACCCATATGCTGCTATGCTTTTATGTGACAGAAGACAAGATCAAAAAAGCACCTTCCTTTTAGAAAGAATGTGGTGACTTTTGGACTTGCTTTGTAGCTGTAATGTAGGATAATTAAAAAGTATAAGACCAATTCCAAGAGCGTTTGTCCTCTTCTCAAGGAGGTGTAGCTGAATTCTAGAAAACTCTCTTGTTCCAGAGTAGCCAAGATGGTGACCATGGTTTGTCTCCCCAGTATATTTGTCAAACTTATAATAACACTAAGCTACTTGAAGGTAAGGACTGTAGATCCAAGAAGGGGAGAGACAGGTCCTCACTTGCTGCAAACAAACCAAACTCCATGGAGTTCAATGGCTGCCCAGCGATGTACCGTGTAAGTAGAAGTTAGTACGAGGTTTGCTTTTAGAATTTGAGAACTCCCAGGAAAATAAGAAAATGAAATATTTTTAGTTAGTTTCTCAGGAAGTCCTATTGCCTATGGCTTGCTAACATGCAAATTAATGGTAGTAACAACAGAAATCAGAATGAAGCACCTCCAGGAAAACACCTGAGTACAGGAGCTAATACTAGAAAGGTACTCATCTGTAAATATTCCAATCTACAAAACGTGTTTAACATTTGTATTTTTTTGTCTGCTCCTATGGTTCAAAGTTTGTATAGTGAAGAACTATAGTGATAGATGAGATAAAGGTATTTGACCTTACTGGGCCCATTGCCCTTCCCCCTGGGCTTCTCATTCTGTCTTTAATATACAGCCCATTTATTACGTGGGCTTGAATTCTATTTATTAGAGAAACACCAAGGTTAGATTAGTTCTGCCATTTGCAATATGGGAGATTCAACATTATTACACTGAATGAGAAGACCAGGGAGACTGGGGAAAAAAAATTCCCCTCCCTTCCCTTCTCCCGTCAAACATGATGCCATTAAATACAGAACCTTTCAGGAGAGATCATTGCTTATTTGATGCAGTGGATGGAAATTCTCATTTCAATCAGGTAGTGAACCTTCAAAGGAAAGGATGATCAGGAGGAATGGGAGAGACCTTGATATATCAAAACAAGCCTTTAAATAACAAACACACTTCAAACCCAGGGCTTATCCTGCATATAAAACAAGAGGCTATAAGCAATTCAATGTAAGAGATATTTATAAGGCTATTTTCTATGCAACACAAAACTGGCTACTTTTATACTCATATATAAGGTATATTTTCATCATGAATCACAAATAAATAGTTTCTCTTCTCATGAATCCAAAAGAGAATTTGTGGTTTTAGTCTTATATTTTGGCAGAGAAAATTGACACCTTTTGGAAACTGCCAGCATAATAATGGGTAGAAAGAATCTAGACACTATGAATCTTCCTCAACACACTTAATGGATTTTGTCTGTCCTCTTTGTATCTCCAGCCCAGCTAGTTCAGAATGAAGAACTGCGAAGCATTCTAATATCTGTTCTCTCTCTCTCTCTGGGTGAAATTTTTTTTCAGAGAAGTCAAGGAGAGACTTGCTGCTGATTTCAAACTATTTTTGGGTTTTGTCCAGTCCAACTGGGTTATCTTTTCGGACAATCTTTGGAGAATATGGGTACAGATTCTCCTATGCATCACTTTAAGTAGAAAGCTGTTTTCTGGCCAAGCAAACTAAGATCTCGTTTCTTAATTTTCTTAAATTCCCATAGCTTCCTTCAAACTACATAAAAGAAAAGCATATACAAAATGTGCCCAAATTGTGGTCCAGGACCTTTTAAAAAACATTTTACATGTAAGAAAAAATAGCTGTGTGCCTCTTACACGCATACAGAGTGAGTGCCAATAGGAAAGCAATAGCTGAAATGTGATGGTGAAACTTACGGTAAATCACAGCAAAATAGATCCTTAGTTAATGTTAAGTAGTCTTCAAATGCAGAATAGGTACAGCTTTGGAGGAGATTTACAGGTTTATAAAGAGTGCACATGCCCAAAGCAAAGATACTGGATTGACCTGGGGAACTTCTCCCATGAAAGGAAGAAAATATACGTTGGATGGCAAGGTCAGCATTAATGGAAGTGTGTAAGTGCAGGACATCAATAGCTTCATAGATTATTCATGTGGAAAAAGAATAAAGGAACATCAAGGATAGGCTTTGAAAGTGAATAAGGGAAGATTTTTGCTATATGAAAGGGAAAGAGGGATCATAGACGTGAGGTACCATGACGGAGGTGATTGATCCAAGCAGTGGGTATTTTTGTAGCCCCATTCTCAGTAGCCTGACAGGGAGAGGAAAATGGGATTATCAAAGCCCATACAGAAAAGGTTCCTTTGTCAAGTTTCTGTTGCTCCGTTTTCCTGTTGGCTATGGGTCGGTTTTTATTATCCATGAGAAAAAACAGCAATTGGATGCACTCCAGGTTGGTGCTTCTGTAATTTCAGCAGAGCAGGAAAAATAGAATGAAGGAAAGAAAAATTGATTGCAATTTGAAGGGCTGGATGTACAAAGCTGACATATATTCAGGGATATTCACACTGACTAACTTTTAGACTAGTAAGTCTAAGTACCAGAGAGGAAATAAAGCTCTTGGAGGGTTGGCAGACCTCTCTACATTTATTTTCTAATGATGATTCACAGAACCTGAGTCAGGGACCTGTTTGTTTTGCCCTCACAAGGAATCTTTGACTAGCCAAGAAGTCTACCAATCTTTTAGTAGCAGTCCAAGGTACGTGATGTGAAATCTTTTTCTTTTCTCTCTCCAAGCCTCTATTTAATGCAGCATCCACAGGTAAGTGGTTTCATTCAGATCAGATGTTACTTATTGCATTTTCTTCTCCCTGAGTGTAGAAGAAAAGAGATAAATTTGTAGCATGCATTTTGTTTTATTAAATTAGTAGACTAGCTGCAGAAACAAGTTTTACTCAGAGATTCAGACACACTGATTTGCCAAACTGAACAGAAAACCACACAGACTGATGTATGAATAATATACACTGATAGGCACAGAAGATATTTTCCCTGCTGGCCATTTTTGGTAAATTATCTCTGTTCCTCCAGACAATATTTGCTGGGATGCATCTTTCTCACCATGACATGAACTGTTATACAGGCATAAGCTTTTTCACCTTATTAGTCTAGCTCTACACCAAAGTAAATGAGAGAAGTTGGACCTATATTGTCTGAATTTTATTAATTAAAATTTAACAAATAGCAACCTCCCTGCTTTCCTGCGCCCCCTGTCCCGAAATCACAATTACATGGAAAATCGTAAGACTACCATCTTTC